>NW_012102332.1:688853-698409 GCF_000951045.1 Mandrillus leucophaeus
TGAGCCACCGCGCCTGACCACTAGAATCTTTTTAAGGTCTCCAAGGCAGAGGAACATGTGCAGATTCATAAGTTGCCAAGATTTAAGAAATAAGAAAAGTTAGTTATGTGGAAAATTCAGATAGGATCCTAAAACTACTACCTTCAATTTACTGCTTTTGAGTTGGGAAAGGAAATAAAGGATTTGGAAGCATTAGGGGGAAGGTGTTTAGGCTAGAAAGGAAATGCTTATTCATATTGTTTCTGCATTGGGTGGACCAAGCTATGAGCCACGTCTGTCTTTGCAGGAATAAGAAATCATGAGATGGTCAAATTACGCAGCTTGCATTTCTGCATAACATACCTCCCACTTAATGAGCACATAACCATTTCTCTAACACATTCTGTTTATCAACAAAATCTCATTTAAAAAAAAATATTTTATCTTTTTACAGAGTTTTAGGTTCACAGCAAGAAGAGCAGAGGGTCCTCACACAAGCATAGCCTCCCCGGCTGTCCACATTCCCAGCAGAGCGGCACCTTTCTTTATGATCGATGAAGTCACATTGATACATCGTTACACAGAGACCACAGTTTACATTATGCTTCACTCTTGGTGTTGTATATTGTGTGGGTTTGGACCAATGTATAATGCCCTGTATCCACTGTTGCAGTATTGTACAGAGTAGTTTCATTGCCCTAAAAATCCCCTGTGCTCCTCCTACCCATCCCTCTCTCTCCTCTAGCCCCCAGGAACCACTGATCGTTTTCCTGTCTCCATGGTTTTGCCTTTTCCAGAATGTCGTTCAGTTGGAACCATACAGCGGGTAGCCTCTTCGGATTGACTTCTTTGACTCTGTGACATGTGTGTCACTTTCCTCCATGTGTTTCCATGGCTTGATAGCTCATTTCATTTTACTACTGAATGATATTGCATTCTCTGAATGTACCACAGTTTATTTTGCCACCCGCTTGCTGAAAGACATGGTGGTTGCTTCCCAGTTTTGGCAGTTATGAATAAAGCTGCTATAAACATCCCTGTGCAAGTTTTTGTCTGGACACAAAGCTTTTACCCATTTCACGTATTCATTTGCATGGCTGCTGCTTTTCAGTGCCAGGGGCGAGTGGGTGGGGATTTTGTGGGGGCTGTGTGTTTTGGCTGCGAAAGACATCTAGCAGTCCTAGTAATGCCCTAGCTCCCATGAGCAGTGCTTCCTAAGGGCTCAGAGAGAGAGAGAGAGAGAGACTTTGGGGCTATTCAGTACTGAAAAGGCAAGAGGTAACTCAAGCTGTAGCAACACATTTCACTGCAGTTGCATGCCGGCAGCCAGGGACAATGCCAGCTGAAGTGGATGCAGCCAGGGGACGTCTGAAGAGCAGCCAGGCTCATAAATTTGAAGAGTGGAAAAGAATTGCGATGGCAACAAAATATTTCTCTGTAAAGTAGCCAGGCATAAGTCTTATACAGCAGTGACTTTCAAACTTTGGAAACTCTATTAACACTCCTCAACTAGAAGGCTGCTGTGAGCTCCTGAAGAGGCACAGGCCACCCTCAGATCTCTGTGTTCATAAAAGATGCCCCGACTTTCTCTCAGGACCCGTCTCCCTGGGGGCAGGGGGCTGGGTGCAGAATTTAATATTGTATGATACTTTTTTTCCAAAAGAAATACAAAACTCAAGAGAATAATATAACAACTTCAACATAACCCCTGCCCAGATTCCTCTTTCCTTTTTACAATTGCATTGCACACATAATGTATTCCACCAGTTTCCTGCTGTTTTGACATGTGGGCTGTCCCTGGCTGGCCTTTGGCTGCAGTGAGTAGATACCCTTTTGCCTACATGTTTGCACATTTTTGCAAATGCAGCTTTAAGTTAGATTCCAGGAAGTGTGTTTGCAAGGTCATGAGTAAGCGCATATGCAGTTTTGCTCACCGTTGTGCAGTGCTGCCCTCAATATCTGAGGATGCCTGCTTCTCAGGGCCTCTCAGCATCATTTGTCATCAGTGTTTGCATTTGTCAACCTGGTAAGTGAGAAATGATATCTCAGTTTAGTTTCAATTTGTATTTCTTCTATTTTGTTTGACATTGATCATATTTTCATATGGTTAAGGGCTATTTACAGCTTTCCCCCTGGGAACTCACTCTTTATTTAGATGTCTTGCCCATCTTTCTATTATTGGTCTTTCATTGCTTCTAAAATTTGAATTTCTACTTTATTTTTAATTTTTTTCTTACTTGTCACTGACTTGAAGCTCATACATTTTGAATTTTGAGTCATAATTAGGAAGTTCGAATTTTGAGCTATATTTAGGGAGATTTTCTTACTCCAGATGATAAAGAAGTTTACTTATATTTTCTTCTAGATTTTAGATAGTCTTAATATTCTACATTTAGATTTTTAAAGATATATTAAATTGGGATAGGGTCTCACTTTATTGCCCAGGCTGGCCTCAAACTCCTGGCCTCATGGGATCCTCCCTTCTTGGCCTCCCAAAGTGCTGGGATTACAGGCATGAGCCACTGCACTTGGTTTACATTTAGATTTTTGTTACATTTGTAATATACTGTTCTAGTGTGGAGAGTAAGGTATGGATTTAATTTTACTTCTAAATAGCTATCTGTCCCCAAAATATTTATTTGAGGATTCCATCTTTTATTTGCTGACTTTGGGTCTGTATCATTTGCTCTGTCTCCATGGGTACCTGGCTGTATTTCAGCTCTTTACATTCTGTTTCACTGGTCTGCCATCCTTTTATTTGCTAATAAAATAAATTAGCAAATTTAATTAAGGAAGCTTCAGAGAGAGCTGGTCAGGAGTAGAGAGGAGCAAACACATTTTTCCATTCGGGCACTCCTGACTCACTTGAATTCCAGCAGAGCACAGGCTGTGCCAACTCTCTGCCTGTGCTTTTAGACCCTGTGGCTGCACAAAACACTCAGGAATAAAAATGGAGACAGTGAGCCTTCAGGCTGAAATTACTAGAAAACCCCAGGAAGTAAAGAAGGAAAAAGAAACCAAGGAACCAGAAAGACCAACAGATGCAGTCAATTAAAACCAAGAGTGACCAGGAGATCCAGCGTTTCTTAAAAGAACGGAGATTTCTTGAATGCAAACAGTTGAGGAAGAGGATCGTGAATGGTCCAAGACAATGGCCCAGCGCCTCCAGCAGAGAGGCACCAACAGGAGCTGGTAACAATGTCTACAGGTGCTGGACAGAGCAGGACTCACACTGGGCCACTCACGAGGCCAGCAGTGGGCCAAGGAGCCAGCCCTGGCCCTGTCCTCATGGAGAGGCCCTGCCAGGATTCTGGGATACAGATGGAAGGACAAGGTCTTTTCAGGTCCTCTCAGTGCAGATATGGTTGTTCCTGCAATTCCTGATACCAGTTGCGGGTCTGTCATCCCCATTGCTTTAAGGGGCTGCTGTCAGCCCCCATGCACGATCTCCATGGAGGATCCTCAGATACCCAGATGGGAGTCCTGAAACATGAACCTAAGGGTCAGCCCCGTGCCTGTTTCCTCCTGCTGTTTTCCCAGCTGCCCCCAGCCCCCAGCAGCAACAGCCAACTTCTTCTGACTCCCCTCCAGATCCTGAACTTGGAGACAATTAGAACCTGGATCTTAATTCTTCCTGAAAGTAAGGCAATAGCACAATCTATACACTGGTGCATGACTCCTCCTCTCCCAGCCCAATGTAATGAGGATAAGATGAAAAATAAATGAATGAGCATAATCTAAAAAAAAAGAAAGAACTCTATATTTTAATATCTGACAGGGCTGGTCCTTTGTTATTTCTTCCGGAGTTTTTCTGGTGACTTTTACTTGTTTATATTTCCATATGAACATTACGATCAACTTGTACATTCAGGTCTTCTATAATTACTGGGTTGCTTTCTGAAGGCAGAGTGTCTGGAATCCCACAGGTACAGAGAGCAGCCTCCTGGGTGTGAGTTAATTTGCATTTATACCTGTCTTCCTTTACCATTGGTCAATAACCTAGGCACAAAGCTAAGTTGAAAAGTACTACCCTAGGTAGCCTTACAATCTAATGAAGAATGAGCACAAAGTACTACAACACAAGGAAGAAACCCTAAGTTCCTAGAGGGCAGGAACCGTTTAGTAGAAAGTGCCTAAACATCGGTGCTGGAGCTGGATTAATCGCCAAGGTCCAGTAAAACGCTGAATTACATTAAATGAATGAGTGTGATCAATGCTAGATTGGAATCCCATTTCAAGGGGGAACAGAAGAAGAAGATGTTCACTTGGAATTCAAAGCTTTTCACAAGGAGGTGGCATTTGCGATTGGTGTTGAAGAGTTATCAGATTCTAGTAGCTGCAAGAGGCTGTGTGGAGGAGAAAAAGCCAGACAGGGAATGCCATGTGTGAAGAGCAGAAGGCAAGGAGGCGTGTGGTGGGTTTGTGGGACAGTGATGAGTTTTGGTGCTGGAACAAATAACGTTGGGGTAGAAAAGGGGTGCCGTGGATACCACAGGAAATGAGACTGAAAATGAGGGCTGGACTCAGAAGACGGGAGAACATAAGACATTTGGGATTTTTACAGCTATGGAAATACTGAACCTTTGAAATCTTGGGGCAGGAGGGAGATAAACATTGGTAACGGTTAATGTACATACAAAGAGTTACGATTAGTTGATTTCAGATGTAATAAGTGATTCTTCATCATTTCAGTTAAAAATATGTTAAAAATGTCATCAACTAGTTGGGATCCTTAGAGCCTCATACTCCAAGTTAACCTGGTACGTGTTCAAAGTAGAAAACCTCACCCTGGTGTTCTTTAAAATAAAGTTAAATGAGTAAATTTATATCTAGCTTGGATTCTTCATGCAGCACTTCTAGAGAATCGGAGTGTAACACTACCAGAACTTGTGAGCTGATCTAGGTGCACCTAACATAGTTTTGTTATTGTATGAATTCCAAATTCTATGTTTTAAGTTATCACGTGATAAAAAGTGGCAATCCTTTAAAGGAATGTCATCTTTTATGCTTTAAAATTCTCAAAGCCTGCCTTCCCCGCTGCCCTCCCCACCAATCCTCACTACCACAAAGGGAATCAATTTTTTACTGTTGTGTAATTAGAGGAAAAAAATGTTCTTAATTTCCTTCTCTCCCAAGAGAAAATATGGTGTTCCAAACCACAAGAGTTTACTGCATTTGACCTTCACATTTTCTATTTATTAATCACAGAAGTATACATTTCACTAAAAACTATAAGCAAATTATTGTTTTACCTGTAATTGTTTCCCAGGGCAGCTGTGACTAGCTAAGCACTGCATGGAGCTCCTGCTGACTGATGTGTGCTCTCCATGAGGATGGGACAGGCAAGGAAGAGGGACCTGCTCACTCACTGTGCTCCTGGGCCGTGGGCTTGGAATGGAAGACAGGGCAGGGGCAGAGAACAGCTGAAGAAAACAGAAAGATGAAACTTTACAACTAGAAAATTTAAAAAAGTTGCATGTTAACTTAAGCACTGGGAATTCAAATCGAAATGATCACAAAGGAGTGTTATTATTTCAAAGTCCACTTGTACATTTACCCTGTATCCTGCAACCTTGCTATGATCACTCATTAGTCTCAGAAGTTTTTTCCCAATGTGCATACCTTTATTTTATTTTGTTGTCTAATTGCATTAGCTGGGACTTCCAGGATGATACAGAAAAGCAGAGGTGAGTGGGGACATCCTTGCTTTTCCTGAACTTAGTGGGAAAGCTTCTCGTTTCTCGCCATTAATGTTACCTGCAGGCTTTTTGTAGATATTGTTTACCAAGGTGAGGAAGTTCCTCTCTATTCCTAGTATGCTGAGGGTTTTTTTAAAATCATGAATGAGTGTTGGATTTTGTCAAATACTTTGTCTGCATCTATAATACAACCATGAGATTTTTCTTCTTAACCTGTTGATGTGATGGATTACATTAATTGACTTAAATGTTGACGTGGCCTTGCATACCTGGGATAAATCCCACTTGGCTGTGGTGTATAATTCTTTTTAAACATTGTTGGGGTCAGAGGAATATTATTATTGTATTTAATAAACATCATACCAATAGCTCAAGTGAACTATGTAACAGGTGGGAGTGCTACTGAGTCCAACACATGGTAGAGCTGAGAACAAAATAACAGCAAGGAAGCTTCATTCTAAATCAGTATCCAAAAGCACATATGTAAGAATGATAGAAATACTGAGAAGTAGTTTCTTTTGGAAAAGACTTTTGAAAAACTTTCCGTATCTGAACCAAAGTGACTTCAACTCTTCTAACAGAGCAGCCTCTCCCAGTCTCACTGCCAGGTGGCAACCACATTCCTGATCTCAAGGCTGCTGGGGTAGGAGTGTTTGGTGACCAGGGTGCCCATGGTCTGCAATACTAGAGCCAACCCCAGGTGGCCATCGGGTGTAACACAGGCGGCGAGCCATGCTAGCACCACTGGGCTCTGTGGTCCAAGGAAAGTTCCTTCTGTGTTCCTTGTAGACTTGCAATGTGAGGAAGGCCCTGCTGCGTCCAGGTCAGACTCACAGGGGACCAGGGAGGGTGCATCATAAAATTTTTAAAAGAGAAATAAATCACTCAATTTTCCCTGGAATGTCATTAAAATATGAACTGAGATAACAGCAAAGATGAATTGGAGACAAATTCTTCCATAGTAATCTAATTTTTAATAATCTCATGCTTTTGCATTTGTGCCAGAAGGAAATAATCTCCTTGATTCTCAGAATCACTGTGCTGTTTCCTTTTCCTCCCTTCCTCCCTCCCTCCTTTTTCTTCGATAAGATCATGTTTTCCAGAGTAGACATTATTTAAATTGACATCTATTTTGTTACAATGATGTTTCCATCTTTTCAGTTCCACAGCAGGATAAAAGAATAAAGGGGGTCCTTTGAAACAATCATCTTTCTCCTTTGAAGGGTTATGTACCAATGATTTAAATCAAAGTCATTTTTTCCTTTGATATTTATCAAGATGAACTTTGACCCACCTACACTGATATTCCATAGCAGCTTTCTTTTCCAACCATTGACACTCCTGTTAGATCAGAAAGGAAAACTTTCCATTTTATCGCAATCACCTGATTTATCACTAGCTGGTATCTTCTCATCTTTTCAAAGTGGGGAAAACTCCTGTTGCTCATTTTGGCAGCAGCTAGAGCTCTGGTCTTGATCTCTGTTCTCTCTCTAGGCCCAGTTCTGAATCCAGCAATCATGGGCTGTTTGGGAATCTCTGGAGCTATTATCCAACTCTTCTTCGTGTTGAAGATGTCCTTACATCTCTAGTTGTAGATCAGTGTTCCTAACGATGTGACTTTTTACTTCTTTTTCCTCACAGAAAATGAAGGCACTAGTTACCAAGGACAGATATTTATAAAAAATATTTGGTGATTGAGTCCAGTCTCTCTCCCTCAGTGGAAGCCTCCACTGCAGTGGAAAAAAAAAAAAAAAGAAAAAGAAAAAAAAAAAGAAAGAAAAGAAAAAGAAAGAGAACAATTGTTTATTTGGTGCTGGGTTGACACAAAGTACCCTCTGGAGAACATTCTCCTGCAAAGGCACCCAGAAAAGAGAATGCACGCAGGGATGTGAATGTGGCCCCAACCACAGCATTCACCTGATCCAATCAGACAGTACAATGAAGGACTCAGTAGCCTCACTGCCTTTTCTTCGAATTTGGGCAAAGTTCTAATATATTTGGTATTTAGTCTTCCCAAGAATAGTAGATGAGAAACAGAAAAATTATCTGAGTTAGTCTGCCTGCTGCAGAAATTGACAACTTGGTTGGGTGCAGTGGCTCGCACCTGTCATACCAGTGCTTTGGGAGGCTGAGACAGGAGGGTCCCTTGAGGAAAAACATTTGAGAACAGCCTGGGACAACATAGTAAGACCTTGCCTCTACAAAAATGTAAAAATAAAAGAGCACTGACTGCAGACAGGCTGCCATCCACGGAGTAGTCCGAAAGACCAGGAAAAGCCATCAGGAAGGGTTCACTGGCATTGAACCAGAGAGCTTCATGAAGGAAGAGACTGTCCTCCATGCTCCACTGGCTCCTGAGGACACCCCAGAAGTGGTATCCAACCTCAACACCCGGGAAAACCTGCCAACACCAGCCACACAAGCATGGAGAACCTTGGGGTGCACGCAACTGTGTAGATGGTAATTCTAATAGCTAGCATCCACTTAGCGCATGCCATGTGCTATGTTCTTTCTTGTGCTGCATTTTACCATTTAATCATCCAATCAAATTCAGAAGGTAGGGACCACTCTCCTTTCCTTTCTACAGCTTGGAGAGCTGAGCTAGATTCCCCCAAGGGCACACAGCGAGGAACTAATGGACAGAGGTCAGACCTAGGCCTCTTTGCTCCTCAACAGCCTTGTGCGACAGTGGTCAGAGTCCTGCCATTGCATCCCCACGCACCCTGGCTGAAGTCTCAGGTCCATCTTAACCCTCTTGGATCAGCATCTCTGAAAGCGGGGCCTGGGCTCTGTGTCCACTATAGGCCCTCTGAGTACTGAGAACCACGTGCAGGCCATGGTCTCTGCTTCCCCAGGGAAGGCATGGAGTTTCCATCTACTGAATGCAAGAGGGTGTCTAAGCCCTCAGCCAACACCCAAGCCCCAGCTCTCAAGAGACAAGGTGGGTAGAGGCAGTGGGTGCAGAGACAATGATGGCCACAGTCGGCAGGGCCCTTGCAGCTCTGTCGTCTCCTCCAGGAGACTCAATGAAATGACAGAAAAGAGACTTTCAAAAGAAAGAAAACACACAGATGCAGGAACAGAGAAAAGGGGCATCAGTGGGCCACAAATTTTGAGGAAATCTTGAGAGGACTTTGAGAGTGGGGTTGAGTGTTTAAGCAGGAGGTAAACTGTAGTCTGAATGTGAGAAGGTCAGCAGGGTTTTTCCCTGGGAGACACGAGAAATAAGCTGGGGTCTTTCAGGGCAAAGAGCAGCAGTGGTGGGGGGATCTGGTGAATCACTGCGTGGGCTCACTGAAGGCGCTGGGTCCTTGCTTTCCACCCTTTGCCCTTGGTCCTGAAGGGGCACAGCTGACCATGCTGGGGACAAGGCTCCCACGGCCCACCCTCCACCAGCACACCTTGCCTGACCTGACCGCCAGAGGGTTCCGCCCTCCTCACCACCTGTACCAAACTCTGCAGTCCTCAAAAGAAAACCTGAAGTGTGAGGAAAACTACCAAAAAGGGAGGAAGATCAAGAGGGAATCCAGAGAACAGAGGAAACCTAATTGGACATAGATATTGAGTGCATGTGTGTAATACAATTGTTTATATTAACATTATGTTTATATATACATGGTCTATATATATATACTCTCATATATATACACACTCATTTATATACACACTCATATATACACATACATACACACATATATATATACACTCATACACACACACACACAGTCATGTGCCCTATAAGATTATAATGGCACTAAAAACTTTCTATTTCCTAGTGACATTGTAGTCATCCTAATGTCTTAGTGCAATGCAATTACTCATGTGTTTGTGGTGATGCTGGTGAAAGTAAACCTACTGCACCGCCAGTCTCATAAAAG
>NW_012102332.1:699314-700809 GCF_000951045.1 Mandrillus leucophaeus
ACTTTGTGTTTGTGTTTTAAGGTGTTACTACAAGAGTCAAAAAGTTATAAAAAATTTAAAAGTTTGTAAAGTAGAAATGTTACAGTAAGCCAAGGTTAGTTTCTTATTGAAGAAAAAACTATCTTTTATAAATCTAGTGCAGCCTAAGTGTATGGTGTTTCTAAAGTCTACGGTATTCTACAGTAATGTCCTGGCCTTCACATTCACTCACCACTCACTGACTCATCCAGAGCAACTCCCAGTACTGCAAGCCCCATTCATGGTAATGGTCTTATCCAGCTGTCCCAGTTTTCATCTTTTAGACTACATTTTTACCGCATCTTTTCTACGTTTAGATATGTGTAGATAGACAAATACTTACCATTGTGTTATAACTGCCTGCAGTATTCAGCACAGTAACATGCTGTATGGGTTTGGGTCCTAGGAGCAGTAGGCTGTCCCATACAGCCTAGATGTGTTGGAGGCTTCGCCATCTAGGTTTGTGTCAGCACACTCCATGAAGTTTGCAGGATGACAGAATCACCTAATGAGCATTTCTCAGACTGTATCCCTGTTGTTAAGTGACAAGTGACTGTGTATACACACACACATGCACACACCACACACACACACACTATAGGAAGATACAGCTTTAAAATGACAAGGGACTGCTATGTAAAAGGAGTCTTAGAAAAATAGAATGTGTTCTTGGAATTCTGAAACATGATAAATGAAACATGAGCCAGAGGTTAGAGCAGGATAATCAATCGGGAATGGCTGAACACCAAGTTGCAAATCTGGAAGTTAAGCCGGGGAAATCTCTCAGGACTTACATGAAAAAGACATAAATGGAAACTCACAGAAGAACCGGAGCCAGAAGCTATGGCCAGTGGTTACCTCAGTGGAGTGAGAAGGCCTGTGATTTCACTGAGGGCCCTTCTGAACCAGGTGAATTTCTTCCTTCACCACGTGCAGACATCAGTTAACAGGGACAAGTTAAAGCTGCATGCTCTGCTGATGGCTGCCGTGCTGATGGCTGCCGTGCTGATGGCTGCCGTGCTGATGGCTGCCGTGCTGATGGCTGCTGGGGAGACTCCACACAGGAACTCTCGAGCAGGCGAGGCGCAGTTCTCGTGGGTTCTTGTTGAATGCTGGGGAGGCTCCACACGGGAACTCTCGAGCAGGCGCGGCGCAGTTCTCGCGGGTTCTCGTTGAATGCTGGGGAGGCTCCACATAGGAACTGTCAGGTAGGTGAGGCGCAGTTCTCGCGGGTTCTTGTTGAATGCCGGGGGAGGCTCCACACAGGAACGCTCGAGCAGGCGCGGCGCAGTTCTCGCGGGTTCTTGTTGAATGCTGGGGAGTCTCCACACGGGAACTCTCAGGCAGGCGCGGCGCAGTTCTCGCGGGTTCTCGTGGAATGCTGGGGAGGCTCCACACAGGAACTCTGGAGCAGGCGAGGCGAGTTCTCGCGGGTTCTCGTGGAATGCTGGGGAGACTCCACACAGGAACTCTCGGG
>NW_012102332.1:704124-705202 GCF_000951045.1 Mandrillus leucophaeus
TATATATATACACTCATACACACACACACACAGTCATGTGCCCTATAAGATTATAATGGCACTAAAAACTTTCTATTTCCTAGTGACATTGTAGTCATCCTAATGTCTTAGTGCAATGCAATTACTCATGTGTTTGTGGTGATGCTGGTGAAAGTAAACCTACTGCACCGCCAGTCTCATAAAAGTATAGCAATACAATCACATACAGTACCAAATACTTGATAATAAAGACTAAGTACTTGATAAAGACGATGTCACTAGCTTACGTATTTACTATACTTTTTATTTTAGAATGTACTCCTTCAACTTATAAAAAAAATAGTTAACCGTAAAATAGCCTCAGGCATTCCCTTAGGAGGTATTCCAGAAGAAGGGCTTGTTCTTTATATATATATTTAATGTTCTGACACAGGGTCTCCCTCTGTTGCCCAGGTTGAAGTGCAGCGGGCGAGCTCAGCCATGCTTCAAGCATGTCATGGCCCCTGAAAACCTTTCAGTAGACAAGTTATGGAGGTGAAAGGTGGTGATATTGATGACCCTGAGCCTGTGTAGGCCTCGGCTAATGTGTGTGTGTCTTCATTTTTTTCTTTTTTTTTCTTTTTTGAGACAGGGTCTTGCCCTGTTGCCCAGGCTGGAGTGCAGTGGTGTGAGCTCAGCTCACTGCAACCTCCACCTCCTGGGCTCAAGCAATCCTCCCACCTCAGCCTTCTGAATAGCTGGGGCCACAGGTGCACACTGCCACACCTGGCTAACTTTTCTATTTTTTAGAGAGATGGAGTTTCACCATGTTGCCCAAGCTGGTCTCATACTTCTGGGCTCAAACAATCCTTCTGCCTCGGCCTCCCAAAGTGCTGGGATTATAGGTGTGAGCCACCATACCTAGCTGTGTCTTAACTTTTAACAAGAGAGTTTTAAAAAGGTTTTTTATAAAGTTTTTAAATAGAAAAACAAGCTTAGAGTATTAGAATATAAAGAAACAAAAAACTTTGTGTTTGTGTTTTAAGGTGTTACTACAAGAGTCAAAAAGTTATAAAAAATTTAAAAGTTTGTAAAGTAGAAATGTTACAGTAAGCCAAGG
>NW_012102332.1:707402-710101 GCF_000951045.1 Mandrillus leucophaeus
GGCAGGCGAGGCGCAGTTCTCGCGGGTTCTCGTGGAATGCTGGGGAGGCTCCACACAGGAACTCTGGAGCAGGCGAGGCGAGTTCTCGCGGGTTCTCGTTGAATGCCGGGGGAGGCTCCACACAGGAATTCTCAAGCAGGTGAGGCGAGTTCTCGCGGGTTCTCGTTGAATGCTGGGGGAGGCTCCACACGGGAACTCTAAGCAGGCGTGCCGCAGTTCTCGCGGGTTCTGGTTGAATGCTGGGGGAGGCTCCACACGGGAACTCTCAGGCAGGCGCGGCGAGTTCTCGCGGGTTCTCGTGGAATGCTGGGGAGGCTCCACACAAGAACGCTGGAGCAGGCGAGGCGAGTTCTCGCGGGTTCTCCTTGAATGCTGGGGAGGCTCCACACAGGAACTCTGGAGCAGGCGAGGCACAGTTCTCGTTGCGTGGAGTAAGCTGGGAGTCCAGGCTTGTTTACCGTTTCCCTCTGTTCTCTGGGAGTGGACAGTCACTCTCGTGGATGGATCATACCTATTACACGAGCCGCCCTGGGATAACTCACCGTGTCCCTTCTGTCTCAGAAGGTCTGCCTTTCCTTTGCCCGAGTCGTGGGGCGTTTGGGATTCAGCCAGTCTGCAATGCTGACTGCGGAGGAGGAACCGTGTGACGTGGTTGGAGCCAAGGTGTTGAGCAAAGCCTCATCTGTCTGGACAAACTTCAGCCCTCGCAAGGAAGCAAGCAGTGCCCAAGCTTCTGTGCCATGCTTTGAATGGGCAGAGGTCAGTCTGACAGCGACAGTGTGAGAACGGTGTGCAGCTGGGCCTGGGTGGGGAGAGGGTGCCCGTCCTCCATGAGTCTAAGTGGAGTGTACCCCTCCGACTCGCAGATTCATTTACTCCTCTGTCACCGGTTGGGGCACGAAGGCAGTACAGTCTCCTGAGTTTTACAACACCAGGTCCGTCATTTAGCTGTCCTTGTTTTTAAGTGGGAGTGAAGTTCACTCTTCTAAGTTCCAGGGAGGGAGTGAGGAATTCCAGCATTAGGTTTGGCCCCGGGAAGAGGGGCTGGGAGAATTTGATAATGGGGAGTGCGGTAGGCTGACTTGTAAGATGGTTCCCAACGTCTCCACCCTCGTGTACATGCTCTGAATAGCATCTCCCCTTGAGTGTGGGATAGTCCTGTGAAGATAACACGGTTTCGGTGTGAACAGGCAAAAAGGGACTTTGCAAATGTGGATCAGGGAACTGAAGGTCCCTGATCAGTTCACTTTGAGTCAATAAAAAGGAGATTATCCTGAGTGGGCTTGACCTAATTGGGTGATCCCTTAAAGGAGACGAGAGGCGGCAATAGACATTCTCCTGCTGGCCTTGAGGAAGTCAGGTGCCATGTTTTGCTTTTTTCTTTTTTTCCTTTTGTAGAGACAGAGTCTCACTATGCCACCCAAGCAGGTCCAGAATTCCTGGCTCAAGCGATCCTCCTGCCTCTGCCTCTGTGAGTATCGGGAGTACAGGTGTGAGCCGCTGCCCTGTCATATTTTGATTGACACTCTCCAAACCTGAGAGTGGCCTCTGGGAGCTCGGAGTGACCCCTGGCCGACAGCCAATGAGAATATACAGACCTCAGTGTTACAGCCCAGCTGGATCCTGCCAAGCACCAGTGAGCTGGAAGAGGATCCCCAGCCTCAGATGAGCCTGCAGCCTGTGCTGATGCCTGGATTTCAGCCTGGGAGACTCTGAGCAGAGGACTCGGCTCAAAGCTGTCTGGAGTCCTGATCCGCCAGAACCATGAGATAACAAACAGGCATTGTTTAGGTGGCGAAATGTGGTTACACGGAAAGAGGAACCCAGTGCAGCATGAGATGCCCGACATATCAAGGGCAGTTCATGAGTGGGTGCCTTCAGCTTGGGAGGTACCAGACAGGGCTGATGCATCACGGTGTCCACATATGCAGGGAGGTTGGTTTGCTAGGAAACCTCCCGATGAGGAAATTGTTGGGAATGTACTACAAGGCGCTACCCGGCTCTGGAGCCAGACAAGAGGCCGGAGCATCCGCCCCAGCACGGCTGGCTGTGTGAGCCTCGGGAATGCTGGCAGCTCTGCAAGACTCTCTGCCATCTGCAAAATGTGGGTGAGCATATCCCCCCAGCCACACAATTCTTGGGGATGGAGTGAGACAATTCTTAGAAAGCTCTAGTTGCAGTGCTGGTGCACAGGAAGGGCTCGGTGCACACTGATGCATGTTGCTGTAGCTCAAAGGTTCCCTCCAGCAACCAGGGTGTGATCTCCCAGTGCACCCACCCGCCGGTCTCACCTGGCCTGGGCTCCGAGCAGGGGTCAACCTGAGGGCATTTCACTCTAGATCCAGCATGGGTTTGAGGAAGGGGCCAATGAGGGACTGGTGGCCACAAAATAGCACTAGATTCTGATCATAAGCCCAGTCACTAAGAGGCGGGTAAAAAGAAACGCATGACCCATTTGACAAAATTTCTTTGGAGAATGAATACAAATACTGGGTTACAATGAGGGCTTGGCTAGCTGGCTAAAGGTAGGGATCCAAATAGGGGGGCTGAATGGAGGTGAGAAGCCTGTGGCCATTGCTGGGGCATGGGCAGGGTCTCGGGCACACACGTGAGCGGGGCTCCATGGTGTTAACCTCCAACCAGGGTCGGTTGCTGGCCTGAGCTGACTGTGGTGACCACAGGTCGGGATATTGGGAGGG
>NW_012102332.1:712281-714479 GCF_000951045.1 Mandrillus leucophaeus
CTTCCAGGCCAGGCCTGCTGTTTCCTGGGTACCAAGCATGAATGGGGCTCTCAGCTGAAGGGTGGGTCAGGTGGGTGTAGGAACCTTTGTAACAGTTTGCTAAATGTATGAACAAGTAAATTATAAAACATTAGGCCCCCTGCCAAAAAAGAAAGAACACAAAACACAGTTTGAGGTGATGTGCTTTTGCCCTTGCCTGAAGGAGTTGGGATTTACACAACGCTGCCATTTGCAGACTGGGATCTACAAACCCTAGCAAGACACAAAGTTTGCAAGGGCACAGGCAGTGTTAAGCAAGCTGTATTCTAGAACCTAACACCATCTTCCTGGTCAGGCCGTGATGGAGACGCAGTTCTTCCCCGCTTTCCTCCACAGCACCCAGCTCCCTCCCCAAGCAGATCTTTCCATGCAGGGCAGTGTTGCATCAGCCCAGAGGAGGAAGGCCTCCCTGGCCATAGCCGCAGCCCGCCCACCAGAGGATATTTGCAGTGTTGGGAAAGTGTGAGAAAGTGAGTGACTAATGGTTGTGTTACTAATCTTCTGGCAAGTCAGATTGTTCTAGTTCTTTGCTTTCCATGAACTGAAGGAGGATCTAGTCAATTTATAAACTGATGGATTAGATCATTAAAAATTTTTAGGCCGGGTGCAGTGGCTGATGCCTGTAATCCCAGCACTTTGGGGTGTTGAGGTGGGAGGACTGGTTGAGCTCAGGATTTCAAGACCAGCCTGAGCAACATAGTGAGACCCCGTGTTTACTAAAAATAAAAATTAACTGGGCGTGGTGGCACACATTTGTGATCCCAGCTACTCAGGAGGCTGAGGTGGGAGGATCCCTTGAGTTTAGAAGTTTGAGGCTGCAGTGAGCCATGATTGTACCACTACACTCTAGCCTGGGTGACAGAGCAAGACTGTCTCAAAAATATTTTTTTATGATCAATCATCATGTAATTTTCAGCATATAACTCTGAAGGAGTGGAATCTTTACAATAAAACACTTTCCATTCAGATGTGTTTATTCATGTAAAGTTTTTCTCCATGCTTACCTGTATAAGAAATAGGAATCCAACTGATACCGAATCGTATCTCATGCTACCAGTAAGTAATATTCATCCACAGATACATAAAGTAATTTGAAAACAGTCTCGGTATCATTTATCTCATTATGTGTTTCTGATAAGTGTATATTTTCACTATTAATAATTATCAAGTTATAATGTCATTTTAGCTTTATGAATTGAGTGTTAACCACGATAACTGGAATAAATCATTTACAATAACTGGAAAAACTTATTTAACATTTAGAGACATGTTGAAGAAAATTAAAATTTTAAGTTTTTATCCATAGCTTTTGTAGCAAGAAACCTGATAGTGTGACGTACAGCAGAGTTTTAAGCGTAAGAAATTGTTATAACAAAATTTTGTGGAGGAAGAGGAATGAAAACAGGAGTTGCAGGAGAAAATTGGATACTTAAGGAGGAGATTGTTCACAAACTTTTTTTTGTTGTTTTTTTTTGAGACAGGGTCTCACTCTGTCACCCAGTCTGGAGTCCAGTGATGTGATCTCAGCTCACTGCTTCCTTGGCCTCCTGGGCTCAAGTAATCCTCCTTCCACAGCCTCCTGAGTAGCTAAGACTATAGGCACATTCCGCCATGCTCAGCTAATTAAAAAAAAAATTTTTGTAGAGACAAGGTCTTGTTGTGTTGCGAGGCTGTACTGGAGCCCCTGGGCTCAATCAATCCTCCTACCTTGGCCTCTCAGAGTGCTGGGATAACCCGCGTGCGCCACCACGCCCAGCCATATTCACACATTTTTAAATTTGGGGGATGGTGGGTATAGAATTTTCAGGCTGTTTAGATTCCACCGGACACATTTAAAAGAGCATGTAATTTTTGTAATGTCAACATATGCCATATGCTGAAACTATTTCAATGTATGATAAAAGTGTTAAATATCAACTTAAAAATATGCTAGATGGTATGCAGTCACAGGACACTCTCTTAAGGAGAGCACAAAGGCTTGCAGGCCATGGTGGGAAGACATTGAGAAATGTCTCAGAAAGGTAAGTGCTGATGTTACTAGGAAATGGAATCAGTGAGAGACGTCAGAGATTGTTCTGTTAAAAGACACTCCCAAGGAGCTACTAAAACCCCTAGAAGATAGAACTGAATGAGGAAGGACTAGCTAAGCACCAAGGCAG
>NW_012102332.1:718114-720014 GCF_000951045.1 Mandrillus leucophaeus
GGCACACCCTGTCCTACGTGAACCCAGAGTGTCAAAGACAGACAAAGCCAGGCAGTAGTGAGAGGGTCAGGAGAGATTTCCACAGCAGTAACTGTTGAAGTGGGGAAGAGGTTGCAGTGCGGACTGAAGTCAGCTTGGATGTGTACAGAAGTGAGTGCATGTTTCCAAGGGAGGAGGGAGGGGTGAGGGAAGGCTTGCTGGAATCAGGAAGTGAGAAATTGCAAAGCCCAGGAAGGAGGGGCTGGCCCCACTGGGCTGCTAACTGGCACTCGAAGTTAGCTCCAGATGTCCCACAGAGGCCTGGAGACGGGCCGTAGCTGCAGGTATTGGCTGGAACAGGGAACTTTTTGGCAGCCTTGAGTTTCCTGAGGTAGGGACTATAAATAAGTGGGGCTGGTGTCATTCTAGGGCTGTGGCCATGAGCTGCTGGATGCCGTGTTAGTGTTAACTGACGTCTTTATAGGCCAGGGTGGAGGCCTTGTTGAGAAGAGGGCTCAGAGGAGCCTGGCTGGAGGTTGGTCGAGGAGACATCTTAGTCTAGGGCCCCACACAGCCCAGGTTCCAGGGATGTGGGTCCTGACCAAGTATCCCGTGGACTCCTGTCATTGGCTCACTCGAGGGGGCTTCGGGGACTCGCCACCAAAAAACCTGAGATGCCAGCCTCAGGATGTGAGGGTGTCACATCTGTGCTCCACAAGGAGTCCAAACAACCTGAGAAACAGCTTCGTGATCCCCATAATGAGCAAGCCTTTTAATGTCAGGACAGCTGTAAGCCCTTCTTCAAGCTCTTGGCCTCACCTGTCTTCCTTATAACCGCAGAAGGGGTCACTCCTCCTCTGATTTGCCTTCCATGCTGTGCCGTTCCACCTGAGGCAATCTCGTGAAGCCTTCCACGTGGTCCTCCTGGGCCAGCTCACCCTCATGACCCCTGGGCTGCAGGCCACAGCTCTCCCTGGCGGACCAGGAGGCTGGCATGCCAGCGTGGGTAGAAAGTGTCTTTTGCCTAAGTCATCATTCATTAACTCCAGTTACATTAGAGATGCTTCCTGCCAGAAAACTTTCAGAATCATCTCTTTTGGAGAAAAAGGTATGCGTATTTTTGTTTTTTTTGTTTTTGAGACAGAGTCTCACTGTCGCCCAGGCTGGAGTGCAGTGGCGCGATCTTAGCTCACCGCAAGCTCCGCCTCCTGGGTTAACGCCATTCTCCTGCCTCAGTCTCCTGAGTAGCTGGGACTACAGGCACCCGCCACCACATCTGGCTAATTTTTTGTATTTTTAGTAGAGATGGGATTTCACCGTGTTAGCCAGGATGGTCTCGATCACCTGACCTTGTGATCCACCTGCCTCGGTCTCCCAAAGTACTGGGATTACAGGCGTGAGTCACTGCACCCAGCCAGGTGTGTGTATTTTTTTAAACAACAGCAATAGTCCAAGTCTGACTACTAAGAGTACATTGTTGTTTTTAAAATTAGACATTGTGCTGAAAACAAGTTTACTAAAATATGATCTGTAACCTAATTATATTCTTTTTTTATAGAGATGGGGGGTCTCAGTATGTTGCCCAGGCTGGTCTTGAACTTCTGGCCTCAAGTGATCCTCCCACCTCAGCCTCCCGAGTAGCTGGGGAGTTAGCTTAGTTGTCAAGGGAACCAGGTTTGTGAAAGAACAAAAGCAGTGGCATTTGCTTGTCTGGAAATGGGGTGACCTGGGTTCTCCGTCTCTTGGGGGCTGTGTTTGGAAAGGAAGAGCTGTCAGTCTGGGTTCCAGGCTGATCCTCCCTGCACTGGCTTCTTGCGTCTCTCCCCTGGAGGACATCTCATGTTTCTTGCCCTCAGGGTCCCCCCAGGCTGTTTTATCCTCCTGGCTCTTCGTCCCCTGCAATGTGCCACTCAGCTGCTGC
>NW_012102332.1:724569-746816 GCF_000951045.1 Mandrillus leucophaeus
TATAAGAAATAGGAATCCAACTGATACCGAATCGTATCTCATGCTACCAGTAAGTAATATTCATCCACAGATACATAAAGTAATTTGAAAACAGTCTCGGTATCATTTATCTCATTATGTGTTTCTGATAAGTGTATATTTTCACTATTAATAATTATCAAGTTATAATGTCATTTTAGCTTTATGAATTGAGTGTTAACCACGATAACTGGAATAAATCATTTACAATAACTGGAAAAACTTATTTAACATTTAGAGACATGTTGAAGAAAATTAAAATTTTAAGTTTTTATCCATAGCTTTTGTAGCAAGAAACCTGATAGTGTGACGTACAGCAGAGTTTTAAGCGTAAGAAATTGTTATAACAAAATTTTGTGGAGGAAGAGGAATGAAAACAGGAGTTGCAGGAGAAAATTGGATACTTAAGGAGGAGATTGTTCACAAACTTTTTTTTGTTGTTTTTTTTTGAGACAGGGTCTCACTCTGTCACCCAGTCTGGAGTCCAGTGATGTGATCTCAGCTCACTGCTTCCTTGGCCTCCTGGGCTCAAGTAATCCTCCTTCCACAGCCTCCTGAGTAGCTAAGACTATAGGCACATTCCGCCATGCTCAGCTAATTAAAAAAAAAATTTTTGTAGAGACAAGGTCTTGTTGTGTTGCGAGGCTGTACTGGAGCCCCTGGGCTCAATCAATCCTCCTACCTTGGCCTCTCAGAGTGCTGGGATAACCCGCGTGCGCCACCACGCCCAGCCATATTCACACATTTTTAAATTTGGGGGATGGTGGGTATAGAATTTTCAGGCTGTTTAGATTCCACCGGACACATTTAAAAGAGCATGTAATTTTTGTAATGTCAACATATGCCATATGCTGAAACTATTTCAATGTATGATAAAAGTGTTAAATATCAACTTAAAAATATGCTAGATGGTATGCAGTCACAGGACACTCTCTTAAGGAGAGCACAAAGGCTTGCAGGCCATGGTGGGAAGACATTGAGAAATGTCTCAGAAAGGTAAGTGCTGATGTTACTAGGAAATGGAATCAGTGAGAGACGTCAGAGATTGTTCTGTTAAAAGACACTCCCAAGGAGCTACTAAAACCCCTAGAAGATAGAACTGAATGAGGAAGGACTAGCTAAGCACCAAGGCAGTGAAAGTAACGGCACAAACAAACATGGGATTCAACCATAGAGAAGAGGTACACCTCTGTATGTCAGAAAAACATACCCACTCAAACATCATAGTTACTGGAATACACTGAAAAACTATACCTTTTTACACATTCCAAAGATGGCTGTTGACGTGTTTCACCCCAAGTTTAAATATCTGAAAAGAATGTAATTTTTGGTATATCAGAAACATTGACCCTTAACTGTATATATATTTATATACACACAATATATATGCATGTAGTATATGTTTTTTATATATATACACACACAGAGTATATGTGATATATGTATATAGGTATATATATTTGCATAACATATACTGTATGGTGTGTGTGTTATATATAACATGTATGTTATGACGATATTCAATACTTTAGATGTCTTTGGAGTTATATGCTCCAAATTACATAATAATCCATTACAAATCATTTTCAATCTGACTACTTGATTCAATTTTGTTAAAAGTAAAAACTGGAAACAGTATTACTGTCTCTCTGTGTGTATGTGTGTTTATGTACATATAAACTATATATGTTAATATGTGTTCTATATACATAGTAAATGTATATACTCTAAATGTACACAATATAATCTAAGTGCTCCAGTAATATGAAATACACTATCATCCTTAAAAAAAGTACACAGACAAAACCTTTGGCAACTGTAAATTGTGTTTTTTCTTCTGTTTATTTTTTCTACTTTCCCACACAATTTTATTGTAATACTGATTTTTTTCTTGATGTCTTTTATTGATTATTCTATCATACTTCTCTGTCACATATGTAAACTGATCAAAACAACAAATGCATTACAATTGTTATTAAATAATTACTAAAATTGTTTTGGGAATGCATCACTTAATGAAACAGATGAGAATTCTTTCCCAATTAATTCATATATCCGTGAATGAACATTGCTTGCTATTAGAATGCAGTATAGTTCTGCATCAAACAGCTAATAAGTTGTAGGAGTTCCTTATGTATTTTGGACACTAACCCTTTATCAGATACATGGTTTGCAATACTTCCTCTCATTATGTAGGTTGTCTTTCCATTTTGTTGCTTCCTTTGCTATGCAGAAGTTTTTTAGTTTGATGTAATCTCACTTGTCCATTTTTGCTTTTGTTGTCTATGCTTTGGTGGCCATATCCATGACATCATTGCCAAGGCCATTGTCAAGAAGCTTTTTAAAACTCTATGTTTTATTCCACTAGTTTTACTGTTTCAGATCTTATATTTAAATGTTTATTTTGAGTTGTTTTTTGTGTATATTATGAGATAATAATACAGTTCCATTCTTTCTCGTGTGAGTAACCAGTCTTTCCAAAACTGTTTGTTGAAAAGCCTACCACTTCCCCATTGTGTATTCTTACATCCTTGTGGAAGATCAGTTGACTGTATATGCCTGGGTTTATTTTGGCACTCTCTATTCTATTCCATTAGTCTGTATCTCTTTTTATAAGCTAGTGCCATATTGTTTTCATTACTGCAGCTTTGTAATATATTTTGAAATTAAGTAGTGTGATACTTCCAGTTTTGTTTTTCTTGCTCTAAATTGCTTTACCTATGATTCCATATGATTTTAGAATTACCCTTCCTATTTCTGTACAACATACACTGGGATTTTAACAAAGATTTCAGGTCAATTGCAGTGGCTTAGGCCTGTAATTCAGCACTTTGAGAGGCTGAGGTGGGAGAATCACTTGAATCCAGGGGTTCGACATCAGCCTGGCCAACATGATGAAGCTCCGTCTCTGCTAAAAATACAACAGCAACAACAAAAACAAAAACAAAATATCCAAGCTTTGTGGCACATGCTTGTAATCCCAGCTTCTTGGGAGGCTGAGGCACAAGAATTGTTTGAACCCAGGAGGCAGAGATTGCAGTGAGCTGATATCATACCACTGCATTCCAGCCTGGATGACAGAGTGAAACTCTATCTAAAAAAAAAACCCCCCAAAAAACAAGAAAAACAAAGATTGTATTAAATATAGAGATAGTTTGGGGTAATATGGACATTTTAACAGTATTAATCATTCAATCTATGAACATGAGATGTATTTCCATTTATTTGCATCTGCTTTAATTTCTTTAATCAGTGTTTTATAGTTTTTAGTGTACATGTTTTTCAGCTCTGATTAAATTTATTCCTAATTTTTAATGCTATTGTAACTAGGATTGTTTCTTTCATTTCCAATATGGTTTGGCTTTGTGTCTCCACCCAGATCTCATCTTGAATTGTAATTCCATAATCCCCACACATTTTGGGAGGGACCTGGTGGGAGGTAATTGAATCATGGGGGCAGATTCCCCCCGTGCTGTTCTCGTGAGAGTGAATGAGTTCTCACAAGATTTGATGGTTTTACAGGGGTCTTTCTCCTTTGTTCCGCATTCATTCTCTCTCCTGCTGCCCTGTAAAGAGGTGCCTTCCACCATAATTGTAATTTTCTTGAGGCCTCCTCAGCCACGTAGAGCTGTGAGTCAGTTAAACCTCTTTCCTTTATAAGTTACCAAGTCTTGGGTATGTCTTTATTAGCAGTGTGAGAATGAACTAATACAATTTTCCTTTTGAATAGTTTGTTGTTAGTGTATAGAAATGCAACTAATCTTTTTTCTACATCTCTATTGTATTTTACTTTTTTGAGACAGAGTCTTACTCTGTCACCAAGGCTAAAGTACAATAGTACAGTCATGGCTCACTGCCGCCTCGACCTCTTGGGCTCAAGCAGTTCTCCTGCCTCAGCCTCCCAAGTGGTTGGGACTACAGGTGGATGCCACCATACCCAGCTAATTTTTGTAATTTTTGTAGAGATGGGGTTTTGCCATGTTGTCCAGGCTCATCTTAAACTCCTGCACTCAAGCTATCTGCCCACCTCAGCCTTCCAAAATGCTGGGATTACGGATATGAGCCACAGTGCCTAGCCTTAATTTTTATATGTTGATTTATATTCTGCAAGTATACTGAATTTGTTTATTAGTTGTAATGGTTTTTCTGTGTGTGTGTGTAATCATTAGGGTTTTCCACATACAAGGTCATGCCATCTGCAAACAGAGATGATTTTACTTCTGCCATTCCAATTTGGATGCCTTTTATTTATTTATTTGCCTAAATCCTCTGGCTAGGAATTCTCAGTACTGTGTTTAAGAGGAGTGGCAAGAGTGGGCATCCTTGCCTGGTCCAGATTTTACTGGAAAAACTTTCAGTATTTCACCACTGAGTATAATGTTAGCTATAGACTTTTCATAACTAACTTTTGTTGTGTTGAGGTAAGTTCCTTCCATACCTAATTTGTTGAGGGTTTATATCATGAAAAATACTGAATTTTTTTCAAATATTTTTTCTGCATTTCTGAGACAGTCATGTGATTTTTACCATTTATTTTGTCAATAATCAATATCACATTGATTGATTTGCGTATGTTGGGCCATCCTTTCTCCCAGGGATAAATCTCACTTGATTATGGTGTATGATCCTTTTAGTATGTAGTTAAATTCAGTTTGGTGACATTTTATTGAAGATTTTTGCATCAGTGTTCACACGATATTGACCTGGAGTTTTGTTTTCTTGTGTTGTCTTTGTCTGCACTGGAATCAGGATGATGTTTGCCTCATAAAATGCATTTGAGCGTGTTCCCTCTTCTTTCATTTTTTAAAAAATAGTTTAATAAGAATTGGGGTTAGGGCCGGGCGCGGTGACTCAAGCCTGTAATCCCAGCACTTTGGGAGGCCGAGACGGGCGGATCACGAGGTCAGGAGATCAAGACCATCCTGGCTAACACGGTGAAACCCCGTCTCTACTAAGAAATACCAAAAAACTAGCCGGGCGAGGTGGCGGGCGTCTGTAGTCCCAGCTACTCGGGAGGCTGAGGCAGGAGAATGGCGTGAACCCGGGAGGCGGAGCTTGCAGTGAGCTGAGATCGCGCCACTGCACTCCAGCCCGGGCGACACAGCGAGACTCCGTTTCAAAAAAAAAAAAAAAAAGAATTGGGGTTAGTTCTTCTTTGACTGGTAAAATTTATTTGTGAAGCCGTCTTGTCCTGGGCTTTTCTCTGTTGGAAGGTTTTCCAAATTATTATTATTACTGATTCAATCTCCTTGTTTGCTATCGGTCTTTCTATTTCTTGTTGATTTCTATTTCAGGCTTTCTATTTCTTGTTGATTTCAGTCTTCTTAGGTTGTATGTTCCTAGGAATTTATCCTTTTCTTCTGGTTATCAAATTGGTTGGCATATAACTGTTCATAGTAGTATCTTACGATTCCTTTTTATTTCTGTGGTATCAGTTTTAATGTCTCCTCTTTCTGATATTATTCAGTCTTCTCTGTTTTTTCTTAGTCTAGTCAAGGAGTTGTTGATTTTGTTTATCTTTTAAAAAAACCAACTCATAGTCTTTTAAATTTTTATCTGATATTTTTCTATTCTCTATTTTATTTATTTCTGCTTTCATCTTTATTGTTTGCTTTTTTTTGCTAACTTTGGGCCTCGTTTGTTCCTCTATTTCTAGTTCTTTGAACGTAAAGTTGGGTTGTTTATTTGAGATATTTGTTCTTTTTTATTGCTTTATAGACATTTATTGTCATAAACTTCCCTCTTCATATTGCTTTTGGTTTATCCCATAAGTTTTAATATGTTGTGTTTTTGTTTTCATTTGTCTTGAAATATCTTCCAAATTCTTTGTTTTTCATTTGTACATAATAATTATATGTAATTATGGGTTATATGTGATATTTTGATACACGTATACAATGTATAATGATCAAATCAGGGTAATAGGATATCCATCACCTCAAACATTTATTCTTTCTTTGTGTTGGGAACATTCCAGATCTTCTCTTCTAGCTGTTTCAAAACGTACAAATAAATTATTGTGGGCCAGGCTCAGTGGCTCACGTCTGTAATACCAACACTTTGGGAGGTTGAGGCAGGTGGATCACGTAGTCAAGAGATCAAGACCATCCTGGCCAACATGGTGAAACCCCATCTCTACTAAAAAATAAAAAATTAGCTGGGCGTGGTGGCATGTGCCTGTAATCCCAGATACTCAGGAGGCTGAGGCAGGAGAATCGCTTGAACCTGGGAGGCAGAGGTTGCAGTGAGCCGAGATCACGCCACTGCACTCCAGCCTGGCAACAGAGTGAGACTCCGTCTCAAAAAAAAAAAAAAATTGTGAACTATAGTCAGCCTTCTGTGCTATTGATCACTAGAACTTTTTCCTTCTATGTAATTGAATTTCTATTTTTACTTTTTAAAATTTCTACCTCCCTCCACTGATTTTTCTTTTTTTAGAGACAGGGTCTCACTCTGTTGCCCAGTCTGTGAGTGCTGTATTGTGATCATTGCTCACTGCAGCCTTAAACTCCTAGGCTCAAACAATCCTCCTTCCTGCCTCCTGCCTCAGCCTTCCAAGTAGCTAGGACTACAGGCATGTAACACCGTACCTGGCTAGTTTTTTAGTTTTTTTTTTTGCAGAGATGAGGTCTTGCTATATTGCCCATGCTGGTCTCAAACTCCTGGGCTCGGAAATTCTCCCACCTCAGCCTCCCAGAGTGCTGGGATTACAGGCAATATCCACTGCGCCTGGTTGTAATTGAATTTTGTACACATTAACCAGACTTTTTAAAATTGCTTCCTTCCCCTTCTCCTTCTCACCCTCTGGTAATCATCATTCTACTCTCTACCTTCATGAGCTCAATGTTTTTAGCTCCTATATGTGACTGAAAGCATGTGATGTTTGTCTTTCTGTTCCTTGCTTATGCCACTTAACATAATGTCCTCCAGTTCCATCTATGTTGCTGCAAATGACAGAATTTCCTTGTTTTTAAAGGTGAGTAGAATTCCGTTTGTGTATAAGCCACATTTTCTTTACTCATTCATGCATTGATGGACGTAGGTCGAATTCATAACGTGACTATTGTGAACACTGCTGCAATAAACACAAGAGTGCAGATATCTCTTTCATATACTGATTTCCTTTCTTGTAGAGGTATACGCAGCAGTGAGATTGCTGGATTTGCATTTTGAGGAACTGTCACATGGTTTTCCTAGTGTTTGTACTAATTTACATTCTCACCAACAGCGTGCTAGCATTTCGCTTCCTCTGCACCTTTGCTAACATTTGCTATTGTTTTTCTCTTGTTGATAATAGCCATTTAAAGTAGGGTGGGATGGTGTCTCATTTCGGTTTTGAATTATATTTCCCTGATGATTAGTGATGTTGAACATTTTTTCCATATACCTATTGATTATTTGTCTTCTTTTGTGAAATATGTATTCAGATCATTTGCCCATTTTTAAATCAGATTATTTTAATTTCAGTATTGAGTTGAATTCCTTAATATTCTGGTTATTAATCCTTTGGCAGATGGTTACACATATTTTCTCCCATTCTGTAGGTTATCTTTTCTCTCTGTTGGTTGTTTTCTTTGCTGTGCAGAAATTTTAGCTTGATATGATCCCATTTGTGTATTTTTACTTTTTTTTTTTTCTGAGACAGGGTCTCTCACTCTGTTCCCCAAGCTGGAGTGCAGTGGTGTGATCACAGCTCACTGCAGCTTCAACCTCCTGGGCTCAACTAATCCTCTCACCTCAGTCTCCTGAGTAGTTGGGATTATAAACACATGCCCCACACCCAGCTAATTTTTATATATATATATTTTTGTTGAGAAGGGGTTTCACCATGTCATCCAGGCTGGTCTCAAACTCCTAGGTTAAAGCAATTTGCCCACCTTGTTCTCCCAGAGTTCTGGGATTACAGGCATGAGCCACCTCACCTGTCCTATTTTTACTTGTGTTGCTTGTTCTTGTGAGGTCTTACCAAAAAATCTTTGCCTAGACATATATTCTGAATCTCTTTTCCATGCTTTGTTTCAATAAATTTATAATTTCATATCTTAGATTTACATTTTTAATCCATTTTGATTTGATTTTTGTATGTAATAAGAGATAAGGTTCTAGTTCCATTACTCTGCATGTGGCTATCCAGTTTTCCCAGCACTGTTTACTGAAGACACTGTCCTTTTCCCAATGCATGCTCTTGGTGCCTTTGTTGAAAATGAGTTGGTTGTAAATATGTGAATTTATTTCTGGATTCTCTCTGCAGTGCCATTGTCTATGTGTCTGTTTTCATGCCAGTACCATGCTATTTTGGTTACTATAGCTTTGTAGTATATTTTGAAGTCAGATAGTGATTCCAGATTTGTTGTTTCTGGTCAGGATTGCTTTGGTTATTCAAGGTGTTTTGTGGGTCTATACAAATTGTAGGATTGTTTTTTCTATTTCTTAAAGAATGCTGGCTGGGGACAGTGGCTCACATGTGTAATCACTGAAGTTTGAGAGGCTCAGGCAGGAGGATTGCTTAAGGCCAGGAGTTGGAGACCAGCCTGGACAACATAGTGAAAACCCTGTTTCTACAAAAAATTTTAAAAAATAGCTGGGTGTGGTGATACCTGCCTGCAGTCCTAGCTCCTTGGGAGGCTGAGTGGGAAGATTACTTGGGTCTGGGAGGTTGAGGCTACAGTGAGCTGTGATCATGCCACTGCATTCCGGCCTGGGTGACAGAATGAGACCCTGTGTCAGAAAAAAATAAAATAAAATGCTATTTGTATTTTCATACACGTTGCATTGAATCTGTAGATCACTTTGGGTAGTATGAATATTTTTACAATAGTAGTTCTTCCAATCTGTGAGCATGGGATATCTTTTCACATGTGTGTTTATATCCTCTTTAATTTCTTTCATCAATGTTTTACAGGTTTTGTTGTAGAGATTTTTCACTCCTTTGGTTAAATTTATTTCTAGGTATTTTTTGTAGCTCCTGTAAATGGAATTGCTTTCCTGATTTCTTTTTCACTTTCTTCACTCTTTGTGTATAAATCTGTTACTGATTTTTGTGTGTTGATTTTGTATACTGCCACTTTACTGAATTCATTTATCACTTCCGGTTGTTTTTTGGTGGAGTTTTTTAGGTTTTTCTAAATACAGGATCATGTCGCCTGTGAACGAGGACAGTTTGATTTCTTCCTTTCCAATTTGGATGCCTTTTATTTCCTTTTCTTTTTTAACTTTTATTTTAAGTTCAGGGGTGCAAGTGCAGGTTTGTTACATAAGTAAACATGTCATGGGGGTTTGTTGTACAGATTATTTCATCACCTGCCGAGACCAGAGACCAGCTCGACCATGGAGACCTTAACTCAGTGGCGCTAGAGGAATTAAAGACACACACAGAAATACAGCGTGTACAGTGGAAAATCAGGGGTCTCGCAGCCTTCAGAGCTGAGAGCCTTGAACAGAGATTTACTCACATATTTACTTACAGCAAGACAGTGATAAGCATTGTCTCTATAGATTATAGATTTATTAAAAGTATTCCTTACGGGAAACAAAGGGATGGGCTCTGGCTAGTTATCTGAAGCAGGAACATGTCCTTAAGGCACAGATCACTCATGCTATTGTTTGTGACTTAGGAATGCCTTTAAGCAGTTTTCTGCCCTGGGTGGGCCAGGTGTTCCTTGCCCTCATTCTGGTAAATCCACAACCTTCAGCGTGGACATCATGGCCGTCAACAAGCATGTCACAGTGCTGCAGAGATTTTGTTTATGGCCAGTTTTGGGGCCAGTTTATGGCCAGATTTGGGGGCCTGTTCCCCAACAATTACCCGAATATTAAGCCTAGTACCTATTAGTTGTTTTTCTTCACCTTCCCCCTCCTCCCAACCACCACCCTCCAAAAGGCCCCAGTGTGTGTTGTTTCCCACTATGTGTCCATCTGTTCTCATCATTTAGCTCCCACTTATAAGTGAGAAAATGCAGTATTTGGTTTTCTATTCCTGTGTTAGTTTGCTAAGGATAATGGCCTCCAGCTCCATCCGTGTCCCTGCCAAGGACATGATCTCATTGTTTTTTTTATGGCTGCACAGTATTCCATGGGGTATAGGTACCACATTTTCTTTACCCAGTCTATCATTCTTGGGTATTTAGGTTGATTCCATGTCTTCATTATTGTGACTAGTACTGCAGTGAACATACATGTGCATGTGTCTTTATAATAAAATGATTTACATCCCTTTGGGTATATACCCAGTAATAGGATTGCTGGTTCAAATGGCATTTCTGTCTTTAGGTCTTTGAGGAATCACCACACTGTCTTCCACAATAGCCAAACTAATTTACACTCCCACCAAGAGTGTATAAGCAAGCCTTTTTCTCCACAACTTTACCAGCATCTGTTATTTTTTAACTTTTTAATTGTAGCATTCTGACTGGTATTAGATGGTATCTCATTGTGGTTTTGATTTGTATTTCTCTAATGACCAGTGATTTTGAGCTTTTTTTAATATGATTATTGGCTACATGTATGCTTTATTTTGAAAAATGTCTGTTCATGTCGTTTGTCCACTTTTATAATGGGGTTGTTTTTTTCTTGTAAATTTGTTTACGTTGTTTATAGATGCTGGATATTAGGCATTTGTCAGATGCATAGCGGGCAAAAATTGCCTCCCATTCTGTAGGTTGTTTGCTTACTCAGTTGATAGATTCTTTTGCTGTGGAGAAGCTTTTTAGTTGAATTAGATCCCATTTGTCAATTTTTGCTTTTGTTGCAAATTGCTTTTGGTGTCTTTGTCATGAAATTTTTGCCCTTGCCTGTGTTCTGAATGGTATTGCCTAAGTTATCTTCCAGAATTTTTATAGTTTGAGGTTTTACGTTTAAGTCTTTAATCCATCTTGAGTTAATTTTTGTATATGGTGTAAGGAAGGGGTCCAATTTCAATCTTCTGCATATGGCCAGCTAGTTATCCCAGTACCATTTATTGAATAAGGAATTCTTTCCCCATTGCTTGTTTTTGTCAGGTTTGTAAAAAATCAGAAGGTGGTAAGTGTGTGGTCTTATTTCTGGTTGTGTATTCTGTTCCGTTGGTCTATGTGTCTGTTTTTGTACCAGTATCATGCTGTTTTGATTACTGTAGCCCTATAGTATAGTTTGAAGTCTGGTAATGTGATGTCACCAGCTTTGATTTTTGTACTTAGGATTGCCTTGGCTATACAGGCTGTTTTTTGGGTCCATATGAATTTTAACATAGTTTTTTCTAGGTCTGTGAAGAATGTCAGTGGTAGTTTAATGGGAATAGCATTTAACCTATAAATTGCTTTGGGCAGTATGGCTGTTTTCACGATACTGATTCTTTCTATCCATGAGCAAGGAATATTTTCCCATTTGTTTGTGTCATCTCTGGTTTCTTTGAGCAGTGTTTTCTAATTCTCATTGTAGAGATCTTTCACTTCCCTAGTAGCTGTATTCTTGGGTATTTTATTGTTTTTGTGGCAGTGGTGAATGGGAGTTCATTCCTGATCTGGCTCTTGGCTTGACTGTTGTTGTTGTATAGAAATGTTAGTGATTTTTGCACATTAATTTTGTTTCTTGAGACTTTGCTTAAGCTGTTTATCAGTTTAAGAAGCTTTTGGGCTGAGACTCAGGTTTTCTAGTACAGGACCATGTCATTTTTGAATAGGGATAGCTTGACTTCCTCTCATTTTTATTTGAATGCCCTTTCTTTCTTTCTCTTACCTGATTGCCATAGCCAGAACTTCCAATGCTGTATTGAATAGGAGTAGTGAAGGAGGGTATCCTTGTCGTATGCCGGTTTTCAAGGGGAATGCTTCCAGCTTTTGTCAATTTAGCATGATGTTGGCTGTGGGTTTGCATAGATTGCTCTTATTATTTTGAGGTATGTTCCTTCAATGTCTAGTTTATTGAGACTTCTTAACATAAATGGATTTTGAATTTTATCTAATGCCTTTTCTGCATCTATTGAGGCAATCATGTGGTTTTTATCTGTAGTTCTGTTTATGTGGTGAATAACATTTATTGATTTGCATATGTCAAACCAACCTTGCAACCTGGGGATGATGGTGCATAAGCTTTTTGATTTGCTGCTGGATTTAGTTTGCCAGGATTTTGTTGAGCATTTTTGTACTGAAGCTTGTTAAGGATATTGGATGTCCTTTATTTCCTTCTCTTGCCTAATTACTCTAGCTAGGACTTCCAGTACTATATTGAATAAAAATAGTGCAAGTGGGCATTCTTGTCTTGTTACAGATTTCAGAGGAAAGGCTTTCAATTTTTTCACCATTCAGTATGATTTTAGCTGTAGACTTTTCATATATAGCTTTTATTGTGTTGAGATATGTTTCTTCTTTATACAGCTTGTTGAGAGTTTTAATCATGAAACAATGTTAAATTTTACAAAATGTTTTTTCAGCATTTGTTTAAATGATCATACGGCTTTTGCTCTTCATTTTGTTAATGTGATGTATCATGTTTGTTGATTTGTATATGTTGAACCATATTTGCATCCCTGGAATGAATCTCACTTGATCATGATAAATGTTCTTTTTAATGTGTTGTTGAATTTGGCTTGCCAGTATTGTGTGGAGAATTTTTGTATCTATATTTATCAGGAATATTTGCCTGTAGTTTTCTTTTCTGTTGTATCCTTATCCTTATCTTTTTTTGCTGTATCCTTATCTTTTTTGTTGTATCCTTATTTGGTATTGCAGAAATGCTGACACTGTAGAAGGACTTTGGAAGTATTCCTTTCTCTTCAATGTTTTGGAATTGTTTGAGTAGGGTTGGTACTAGATCTTTAAATGTTTAGTAGAATTCAGCACCAAAGTTGTCAGGTCCTGGACTTTTTTTTTTTAATGGGAGAGTTTTTATTAGTACTTCAGTGTCGTTACTTGTTATTGGTCTGTTCAGGTTTTCTGTTTCTTCATGGTTCAATCTTGGTAGGTTATATTTGTGCAGAAATGTATTTATTTCTTTCAGATTTTCCTATTTGTTGGCATATAGTTGTTCATAATAGTCTTTAATGATCCTTTATGTTTCTGTGGTATCAGTAGTAATGTCTCCTTTTCATTTTTGTTTTATTTGTTTCTCTCTTGTTTTTTTGTTTGTTTGTTTTTTTGCTTGCTTGCTTTTTACTTAGCTAAAGGTTTGGTGATTTTGTTTATCTTTTCAAAAAAAGAAAACACAAAAACAAATTTTTGAGTTTCTGGAGAGCTGAACACATAGAGGTTCCCAGAGAGTGGCATGCCCAGGGAGGGCGTGGAAGCTCTGAATCACTTCTGTCAGACCTAGCTTATGCACTTTTTCATCTGTGTCTTTTTAATATCCTTTTTAATAAATTAGTAAACATAAGTTGACCTTTGGGTGACCAAGATGGGACCTGAAGCAGGCTTCCATTGACTCCTGCTGCTTCACTGACAGCTGGCATCCTGGTATGGGCATGGACTGTTTTTGTCCAGCTGAACCTGTTGAAGGTTGCAGTAGCTATTGTAACCTTTCAGGAGGCAAAGGGGACACTTTCCCTTGGACCCTGTAGTTTTGGCACTGTGAGTAGGACACCAAAGCCATTCTGCTTGAAGCTGCAGTGAAGGGAACCCAGAATCTGACAAGTCAGCAAAAGGAAATTCATAGAAGGAATATTGACAAGTGCTTGTGAACACAGATTTCTCATAACTTTCAAGATAATACCATGGGAGTAGGTAAAGACTTTCAGGACTTCAGTTAAAAAGCTGATGTGGGCCTGGCGTGGTGGCTCGTGCCAGTAATCCTAGCAGTTTGGAAGGCAAAGGCTGGTGGATCGCTTGAGCCCAGGAGTTCAAGACCAGCTTGGGCAACATGGCAAAATCCTGTCTCTCCTAAAAGTAGAAAAATTAGCCAGGCACGTCGTCCCATGCCTGTAGTCCCAGCTACTCGGGAGGCAGAGTGGGGAGAATTACATGAGCCCAGGAGGTGGAGATTGAGCTGAGGTGAGCTGAGATTGTGCCACTGTACTCCAACCTGGACCACAGAGGGAGACTCTGTCTCAAAATAATAATAATAATCATAATAATATTAATAATGATAAAAAGTTGATGTTCTCATGAGGATTGCTAACCCAACATCAAGCAGAACAAAAGTTAATTACATGGGACTGAACTGATAGAAAACTGAAATGCTTTTTATGACTTTTTTGGTTGAAACATTACCAATTCTTTTTCTATTTTGTTTTCAGAGCCAAACTTTTTTTTTCTTTTTGAGGTATTTATAGCTTATAGCAATTGGGTAAAGTAGAGTTTTATGAGCAAAGTTAAAACATTTGCCTTTCTTTCGACCTGATTTCTCCAAAATTTGGAAACTATTTGAATGTTCTTATTTTATGGCAATATAGATATTTTCATAAGTTCAATAAGAATCTGTTTTCCACAACATAATGACTGGAATGTCACATTTTCTGATATGACCAGACTGCCTTGAGGGAATGAAATTGGCTTTATAAGACCAATAGACTTGGAGAAAGACTGGCCTGGTACATTGTCTATATGGTTCTCTTACAAGGTTCCTGACCTTACAGTAAGAAAAGAATATCAAATTCAGACAGGCCTAGGAACCTCAGGATAATTAGGGAGCTTGAGAAGACAGGAATTCACCCAATTTGTGTAAGTATTACAGCAAAGTCTAATGGTGAATTCATGGCTTGGCTTCCCAGCCTCAAGAGGCTTTGAAAGTCTAATCTGAAATTTGTTACAAAAAAGCTCCAGTAAAGCCAACTTACAAAGCTGTCTTTAGGGCTAATCACTATTCTTGTTGTATTTCATACAAATAAGCATGTCAAATGTCATGTGGACACTTATTTTAGAAGTCAGTTGGTCCTACTAATATTTACCTTTGGTAAAAAATGGGGAACTAGAGAAAGAAAAACTGTTTCACAGGAAACGATATACATTTTTTATTAGATTCTAGCCCTGACCACTGTTTCTGAGTTATTATTATTTTCTTACAATTTGGACTAAGCTCTGAATTATTTCTTGGCTACAACAAATCTCTAAAGAAGAACCTGGATTTAATTTTCTTCATGATGTTTTCAGTTGGCTCCCTAATGAAACTGGTCATTTTGTTTTTTTCATTATTTCATACAAATTCTCTTTTTGTTTATAATCCTTATATATTACTTCTTCCAAGAAAACTGAAATGATGGCATTTCCAAAGACTAGAGATGATTCAACAGGTGATAAATCAAGGATCTTACTGAGGTCCCATTCTTTGCCACTCTGTGATGCCATCCTAATTTTACTTTTGAGTGCTCTTAAAATAAAAATTCCTCACTGAGACTTCTCCTCCTTCCCGCTTCAGCGTGAGACAGGACTCTCAGAAGTGAGCTTTCTGACACTCAGATTTTGATCAGTTCTTTCAAAAGGAAAGATTTTGCTCAAAAGGGAGAAATGAGAAATAAATCTTTAAATTTTTAGGCTCAGAAAAGCATTTAAAATGTAACAGCAGTCAAGTCTCACTACTGCTTGAGTGAGATAATTACCTCTTGAAGCCACCTGCTCTGTGGGCTTTAGACTAACTGACAGCAAGTAGCCATACAATGCCATACACACTATCATTGAACAATGGATAGCCAATCATTAACCAATGTCATTTTCGTAAACCAATGAGAATTGCTGATGAACAACTTTGGTAATTGCCCATTCTCCTGATTCATCCTTTGTTTTCGTTAAAAACTTGAGTCGGTTGCTTGTTCTCTGGAGCACTCCCCAAGACAACTTGGAAGCATGTCCTGGGTTACAGTCCTAAATCTTTGTGCTTGAATAAACTCTCTGTAAACTAAAACAGAAAACAAAAAAACAATGATCTTTTATATGGTTTTCTTTGGTTTCAATTTAATTTTTTTTCTGCTCTAATCTTTATTATTTTTTTCCTTCTAATTATTTTGCATTGGGTTTGTTCTTGCTTTTCTAGTTCTTTGAGGTGTGTCATTGGGTTGTTTATTTGAAGTCTTTCTACCTTTTTTTTTTTAACTGTAAAATAAGTTTATTAGTGGTAACATGGTATAATTTACTCCTGATATCTGATGTTACAAACTTTAGGGTCCTTGAGGTATGCAGCATCCTTGTATGTAACTGGCATAAGCCCTATTATTTGAGGTCTCTTAATTGCTTTTGTGATTTCTTTCTGTTTGTTTCCACAAAGACCTGTTTTGTGCCTTCCACAAATGCATCCAATAAATGGAGAAATAAACTGGGACAAAAGCTGTACATTCTTAAAATGTACATGCTTTCCACACAAGATACATTTCTTAAGGGCTTCTTTATAAGAATTTTCCATTGGAATGGACAGGTCCTCATTGGTGGATATCTGTTTATATTGTGAACAACCTCTTCTCCATAGCACCACGTGAGTCCTGGGATGTGTAAGGCTAACAGCAGCCATTACGAGGTGTGTCAACTTCTTCCTCCCCAGACCACTGCAAACAGCAACTATAGTGGCCATGGTTCCACATTCCTCCACTGGTTCTACCTTTTTATGTTGGCATTTATTGCTATGAACTTCCCTCTTTGAGATGCTTTTGCTGTATCACACAGGTTTAGGTGAAATGAGTTTCTTGTAGATAGTATATAGCTGGGTCTTGTTTTTTGTTGTTGTTTGTTTGTTTGAGACAAAGTCTCGCTCTGTCGCCCAGGCTGGTATGCAGTGGCATGATTTTGGCTCACTGCAACCTTTGCCTCCCAGGTTCAAGTCATTCTCTTGCCTCAGCTCCTGAGTAGCTAGGATTACAGGTGCACACCACCATGCCTGGTGAATTTTTGTATTTTTAGTAGAGATGGGATTTCACCATGTTGACCAGGCTGGTCTAGAACTCCTGACCTTGTGATCTGCCCACTTTGGCCTTCCAAAGTGCTGGGATTACACGCATGAGCCACCTTGCCTGGCCATGGGTCTTGCTTTTTATCCATTCAGTCATTCTTTGTCTTTTAACTGGATAATTTAATCCATTTATATTCAAGGTTATTATTGATAGGTAAGGGTCTATTACCACCATTTTATTTGTTTTCTGGTTGTTTTTTAGACCTTTTCTTCTTTTTTCCCTCTGTTACTGTCTTCCTTCATGGTTAAGTGATTTTTTTTCTAGTGGTATGTTTTGATTCTGTGCCATTTATTTATAATATATCTATTACAGGTTTTTGCTTTGTGTTTACCATGTGTACAACTTTGGCATTTCTTATAACACAGATTTGGTGATGATGAATTCCTTCTGCTTCTGTTTGTGTGGGAAAGTCTATCTTGCCTTAGTGTTTGAAGCATAGCTATGCTGGGCGCAATATGCTCGGTTGGTAATTTTTTCCTTTAGTACTTCAAATACAGCATTCCACTCTGTCCTTGCCTGCAAGGTTTCTGCTGAGAAATCCACTGAAAGCTGTATTGAGTATCTCTTGCATTTGGTATGTTTCTTTTCTCTTGCTGCTTTGAGCATTCTTTCTTTGTCTTTGATTTTTGTAAATTTGGTGATAATGTGCCTTTAGGATTTCCTCTTTGGACTAAATTTTATTGGTAACTTCTGAGCTTCTTGTACCTGGATGGTGTCATTTTTTTTCAGATTTGGAAAAATTTTAGCCATTATTTATTTAAGTATGTTTTCTAGGCCCTTTTCTCTTTTGTCTCCTTTGGGAATGTCTGTTATGTGGAAATTAGTTCACTTGATGGTGCCCCACAATTCTTGTAGGCCCTATTCATTCTTTTTTTAAATTCTTTTTTCTTTTTACTCTTCTAATTGGGTAATTGGGGTTATTTGGGCTTCATGAAACTGGATGTCTATTTCCCTTCCCAGATGTGGGAAATTTTCAGCCATTATTTCCTTAAATAAGTTTTCTACCACTTTATCTTCCTCTTCTCTTTGTAGAAATCCCATAAAGCATATGTTGGTACCTTTAATGATGTCTCATAAGTTCTTTAAGTTCTCTTTACTTTTAAAAAATTGTTTCTTTTTTTTTTGTTCCTCTGACTGGATAATTTCAAATGATCTCTCTTTTTGCACACTGATGCTTCTTCTACCTGATCAAGTCTGCTGTTGAAGTTTCCTCTGAAATTTTTCAGTTCAGTCATTGTGTCCTTCAGCTCCAAAATTTATTTTCTTTTATCATCTCTATGTCTTTGTTGAAGTTCTCATTTTGTTCATGTATTGTTTTCATGATATCATGTGGCTTTCTTTCTGTGTTCTCTAATAGCTCACTGAGATTATTTAAGACACTTATTTTGAATTCTTTTCCAGGCAGTTCTTAGGTCTCCATTTTTTTAAAGATCAGTTACTGGTTTATTGTGTTCTTTTGGCGTCATTGTATTTTCCTGATTCTTTGTGATCCTTATGGCTTTGCATTGGTGCCTGTACTTTTGAAGAAAGAGTCATCTCTTTTAATCTTTACAGGCTGACTTCAGCGGGGAAAGCCCTTCACCAGTCAGGCTGGCCAGAGATTCTGAGTGGGCTGGCTGGTGGGATCTATACGCTGGCCAACTGCTGGGGTCAGTGGGTAAGCAGGCTTGTTGCTGGGATCCATGGGCAGGTGGCCTGCTGCTGTGCACCACAAGCATGCTGTTGAGGTCTGCATGCTGGTTGTTGAGAGCCCTCATCTATTTTTGTTGTTCTTAGCAGCCCCCAGGCAATCTAGCCTTTCTGATTTACTCAGTGTTCTGGGTGAGACATAACAGAAGTGAGCCTCTCAGGCAGTAAACCAAAAGGCTACAGAAGAGTCAGATGCTCACTGCATGCTCTCTTTCCCCCATGGGAGAACTTATGGGCCAAGGAGATCTCTCTTGTTGCTGCATTCTGCTGGCCTGGAGGAGGGTTGGTCGGGTAAAGTAAGAATATTCTTACCCTTTTCAATATGTCTTTTCTCATTTCTGTGCCCCATCAGGGTGTTGAATACTCTCTCTTGGAGTCCAGAGCTCTCAGAAAAGTAATTTTATCTATGGATGGTTATTAAATCAGTGTTTCTGAGGGGAACAAGGGCTGGCATTTCCTGTTCTGACATCTTGCAGATGTCACTTCCAGAATTCTTTCTTAAGCAGAATTTGCCCCCTTAATTTCCCCGGAGGGCTTTTCCCAACATACACTATTGTGTTCAAAGACATTGGGAACATTTCTCCCAGTTCATAGCTTAGGTCCAAGTAACTTTTCCAGGCCTGCTTTCCTGCCAACCATTTCATGTTTCATGGGACAGTCATAGGGCAGTGGTTTCTCACCTGGGGGTGATGGCATAGTGGTTTTAACTCCCAGGGGACATTTGGCAATGTACGGAAACAGTTTTGGTTTCATGACTTGGGAGGGGATCTTACTAGCATTTAGTGGAAAGAGGCCAGGGATGCTGCTAAACATGCTACAATACACAGCTCAAAGTGTCAATCTTACTGAAGTTGAGAAACCCTACCCTATGAGTATAATTAGTAAATATACTTAGAAAGTCTCTGGGGCAATAGTGAGTCCTCAATAAATGCCAGCTATTTATAGGGATATCCCATTTTGTACCAAACTGCTTGCTGACGTTCAATTTCATATTTAACTGTGAACTGCATAGAGGCATCTGACCCTCATGTGAGCATCAGCTTCTCTTCACTAACATAGTCCTTTGTGCATACAGATCACTCCTGTATGAGAATGGAGCAGGAGAAAGAAAGGGCCAATCCCCTGATTGAGGATGAACATCCTTCTCTCTGAAATTCTAAGGCTGAGTTAGAAGAAAAGAGGTTGGAGTGCATTCATGATTAACTTCGTAAATTTTAAAATTCCTACAGTTCAGTGAATTTGCATTTGGTAACAGAAAAGGCATACAATTATTCTATTTCATAAAAGAAACAGAAATGATCTTTTGTCTTGTTCGTGTATAAATTTGGTTGTGACCCACAGAAGTATGAAGATATGGTTTCCACACCAACGTTAGGCCTTCTCAGGGAGCTTAGAGCGTGTTGGTGGAGAGGGAGAAGCCCAACAGAAGGAGATCTTATTCCACCTCTGCACTTCTTCAGGACTCCTGTGGAAACACGTGATCTCCAACAGTCTCTCTGGGGCTCTGCCCACCCCCAGCAGTGTCCCCCCACATCACTGCACAGTAAGAACTTTCTCATCGTGAACATAGCTTTCTCTGGAGAAGCTGGGAAGTGCTTAACTATGCTAGAAGCTGGACAATTCAGGTAGAAGTTTAAATGTTGGCCTAACCTTCAAAGGACAGAAATAGCTTCTTTTGAAAGTTCTCAAGGGTGTTTCAGAACTCTGGAACATTTTAAATCTTAAAATAACACTACAATTGTCCATTTGGTCTTGGGGGTGGCTGTGCGGTGTGGAGAGTGAAAGGGTGGAGAGTGAGTCCCTAAAATCGACTTTCCGTCTCTCCTCCACAAGGATGTGGTTGGGCTTTTTCGTCCTTGGGCTGCCAAAACCGAAAAGTGCCTTGCTCCGCTCCTGAGGAAAGTGTCCAGTGTCCTTTTAGAACCCACTGGTTTCCCGGCTGGAAGGGGGATTGTCCCGGTGCACAGCAGAGCTGTCCCGTGTGTGATGTACTAGCTGTCCTCCTCCCAAACATTAGCAAAAGCATAGTACTACGAAAACAAATGTGGCTCCCAGGGCACCACTCACAGGCTGCCACCTAGGCTTATGATCCCGGAGCTGACAGGGAGTGGGGAATGTCTGGGAATACACCATGTCCACCCCCTTCTCCTTCAGCTCTTACCCTTGGGCACATCACTCAGGTCTCCTAAATCATCCCGTGGTTTAGGAGTCAGGCAGGGGTTCACGTGTTCTGAGCAGATTCTGAGGTGCTCTTAAAAGCTGCCAATGTTAATATTGCCTTGGAAAAAAATGATGGTGTTTTAGAGCGACCCACTCACTGGGTGAATGCATTGAGTCCGCCCAGCCCCCTGCCTTCACTGACTGCACCGTGGCAGGGTGGGTGGTGGTGTCTGTCCCTCTCTCTCTGCTTCACTCCTCACTGACAGCTCCTGCCACCCTGACGCTCAGGTTTCATCGTCCCATGTGCTCTGGGTCTTGTTCTGAGTCTACAAAGAAAAGGTGCCACGAGGACCGTGACAGAGTATGACTGTAATTCGGTAGAGGTCTCACCTCAACGCCTTGTTTTACATACTGTGTGTTAACTGGGGCCACACAGAGAGGGCAACGTGAAGCATGAAGTGTTACCTGAAGGAGGGTGGCAGCGCTCTGTGTGCTGGCTGCCCCTGAGGGGGCAGAAAGGGAGGGAGACAGTAGGGAAGAAGGAAGGAAGCCACTCTCTGCCCACCACCGCCCTGTCTCAGGCCCTAGACCTGCACCAGGCTCGTCTCCTGAGGCTGAAAGTGCCCCTCCGGCTCTCAGACTCCGTGCTACCATCTGCCTTGCTTCTCTCAGTACCACTTCCCTGGCTCTCTTTTGAATCGGATTCTCTCCTTCAAACTCCAGCTGATGCAGCCCACACATGCCAGGCCTCTATGTAGATTCGTCTGTTGCCACCGTCTTCCAAGCCCTGGGGAGGGGGTGAGCTCCGTAGAAGGCCTCTGAAGGGAGGGACACGACTTGAAGGCTGAGTGGCACAGGGTTCCGTGGTAAACTGGAGGCAAAAGGTGCAGAGGCCTGCAGTGTGCTGTGAACGACAGTGCCAGCTAGTGGAGCGCAGCTTACATTGCTAGCTACAGGGTTTCTTTTCTTTTTCTTTTTTTTTTTTTTTCTCTTTTGAGACAGTAGTCACACTTTCTCAGCCAGGCTGGAATGCAGTGGCACAATCTCAGCTCACTGCAACCTCTGCTGCCCAGGTTCAAGCAATTCTCATCCGTCAGCCTCCCGAGTAGCTGGAATTACAGGCATGCACCACCACACCCGGCTAATTTTTGTGTTTTTAGTAGAGAAGGGGTTTCACCATATTGGCCAGGTTGGTCTTGACCTCCTGATCTCAAGTGATCTGCCTGTCTCAGCCTCCCAAAGTGCTGGGATTACAGGGGTGAGCCACCGTACCCAGCCCAGGGTTTCTTGACAACAGGGAATTGGGAGGATGCAGTCAGGCCTGGCTTTCAGTGGGTTGTAGAACTCCCTCTGGGGGTAAATGCGCAATAAAAATGGCTTAGCCTGGCCAGGCGTGTTGGCTCACGCCTCTAATACCAGCACTTTGGAAGGCCGAGGTGGGTGGATCACAAGGTAAGGAGATCAAGATCATCCTGGCTAACATGGTGAAACCCCGTCTCTACTAAAAAATACAAAAAATTAGCCAGGTGTGGTGGCGGGC
>NW_012102332.1:747531-758480 GCF_000951045.1 Mandrillus leucophaeus
AGTGAGCCAACATCACGCCACCGCACTCCAACTTGGCCGCAGAGTGAGACTCTGTCTCAAAAAAAAAAAAAAAAAAAAAGAGAGAAAGGCTAAGGGCTGATTGGCTGCATGGAGGTGAATGGGTTTCCTTGCGATTCATGGGGCACAGCAGACATGGAAGACAGGGGAGGGCTTGAGGATGCTGTCCCAGGACAGTCCAAGGGACACAGCGGGGGAAAGAAATGTCCAGGCAGCAAGAGACGGAGAGCAAAGCTTGGGCCCTGAAAGCATGGACCTACTTCTTTGAATCCCAGGAAGCAAAATGCTTACCTAGCCTCCTGTGAGCTCAGCCTCACCCCTGCCACTCCTCACCCCTGCCGCTCAATTCACAGACAGTTCTGAGAGTTGATGCAGAAAGTGAATTGTACTTCATACATTCAACAGGTTAGACACAAAAGTTTCCTAATTAACTTTATTTCTAATAACAGTACATCCCCTGCCAAAGCAGTATTCTTATCTGAGGCCAGAGTTTGCAGCGGGAAGATGTAGAAAAGGAGAATGGGATCTATCTTGGTCTGGGAATTATGTAAGAGTCTAGGAAGGCAGCTGGAGCATTTGACAGCCTGATGACATGACCATTTGTCACAGACTCCTGAAGATAGCCACTAGCATTCTAAATGCGCAACTCACGGGCATCTTGATTTCATTTCTCTTAAAACCTGTGACTTTCCCGTGAACAATTTCTTTTCATAAGAATAAACTTAATTTGACATCCTCCAAGTAAGAATAATACAAAGTTCTGTGCTGGTGTGAGAAGCACTCATGAAGGCCTCTGCCCCACACTGTGGTCTGAGAGAGCTTTCAGGTAAGACACATTTTAAGCCAGCAGCTAGGATGGATAGATGGAGGGAGGGAGGGAGGGAGGGAGAGATGGATGGATGGATGAATGGATGGATGGATGGATGGATGGATGGATGGATGGGATAGTAACTGATTTCAGTAAGGAAGAATTATCATTTGGCCAGTTAAGGATAAACTGTCTTACTACATAAGGTTGGACTTTTATCCTTCTTATCCCCAAAAAACATCTCCTGATTTTCCCCAGTTGTGCCTGTATTTGATATATAACAGGATTGCAGTACCAAGATGTATGTATTTAATCAAGTGAACTCTGCTTGGCTGTGAGGCCCTCTAATACAGTTTGAACGTGTCCCCTGCAAAATTCAGGTGTGGAAACTTAATGGCCAATGTCATAGTATTAAGAGGAGGGACTTTTGTAGGTGATTAGACCACGAGGGCTCTTCCTCCTTGAGTGGGATCAGACCCTCACAAAAGGGGCTTCACAGAGCATTCAGCTGGCTTGCGCTTTTGCCTCCCACCATGTGGTGACACAACCTTCCTTTCCTTCAGAGGATGCAGCAACAGGCACCATCTTGGAAGCAGAGACCTGGGCCCTCGCCAGACACTGAACCTGCTGGTGCTTGGATCTTGGACTTCCCAGCCTGCAGAACTGTGAAAGAATACATTTCTGTTCTTTATGAATTATCCAGTCTGCAGTATTTTGTTACAGCAGCACACACAGACTAAGACACCCCCAACATTTAAAGGTGCAGGACCAGCTCCATAGGGCATCAGATGCCATGACCCACTTGGAAGGAAGTTAGAGGACTGTGCTGAGGTGTCTGAAGAGCAAGCTCCCCTTTGCACAACCTCACTTTCATGTTGGTTTGGGGTAGCATGTGGAGGGCATTCCTTGGATGGAGATTTCACAGTTCTGTGTATGTCCTGCCTCAAGCCACCGCTGATGAGCCCCTGGTGGAAACAAGAAATACTCCCCAGAAGGGAAGAGAGATCTTCATTCTAGGCCCATCGTATCCTAAGGGAGGACTCCTTGAAGAAATCTTTTAAAAAATATTTTTTTTAAATTTTGGTAAACTACACATAACATAAAGTTTACCATTTTAGCCTTTTTTGGTTTCTTTTAAGACAAGATTTTGCTTTTGCCCAGGCTGGAGTGGCATGGTGTGATCACAGCTCACTGCAGCCTAGAACTCCCAGGCTCAAGCCATCCTCCCACCTCAGCCTCCCCCAGTGGCTGGAACTGTAGGCACATGCCACCATGCCCAGTTTTTTTTTAAATTTTTGTAGAGATGACAGCAGTCCACTTGGAAGGAAGTCAGAGGACTGTGCTGAGGTGTCTGAAGAGCAAGCGCACCTTCACTCAACCTTGTGTTCATGTTGGTTTGGGGTAGCTTGTGGAGGACATTCCTTGGAGGGAGATTTCACGGTTTCTGTTGCTGGGTTGCTTTCAAACTCCTAGCCTCAAGTGATCCTCCCACCTCGATCTTCCAAGGCACTGATTTTAGCCATTTTTTAAGTGTAGAGTCCAGTGGGATTAAACACATTCCATACTGTTGTGTAACCAATCTCAAGAACTCTTTAATATTGCAAAACTAAAAATCTGTCCCCATTAAAGACCATTTTTCCCTCCCCAAAGACTCTGTCTTTATGAATTCTAGGTGCCTCACGTGAGTGGACTCACACAGGAATTTTACTTTGTGATTGGCTTGGCCAGGAGGTGTGACACAGCCCTTGGTTTGTACTTCCTGCACGGCGACATCCAAGCATGTTTTTTAAAAAAATAGATATGTAAAATTGGTTAACTGTACTCAACCTCTTCTGTCTCTGAGGAACAAGCAGTTTCTGTCGCATGTTCTAGATGCTTGCTACCCAAAACAGGGCCCGCAGGCCAGCGTCCTCAGCATCATCTGGGAGCCAGTTAAGAAAGTGAAATCTCAGGCCTCACCCCAGGCACTGAAACAGAACCCACATTTTCACAAGGGCCTTGGATGTTTCGAGTTCACATAATAAGGACTGACACCCCGGGACAGAAACAGTGGGATGGGGTGGACAGAGGGACTGGGGGAGTAAGGGGTAGAAGGGGTGGGGGTGGGGCTGTGCACCATTCTAAGTGCTTCCCAGGACTAATATATTTACCCCTCGCCGCAGCGTAAAGCAGTGTTGTCTTGCCCTCAGTACAGAGTGAGCTCCAAGAAGTAGAGGCTCACCGCAGGTTTGGGCTAGGATAGGGGGCACGCACCATGTGGCCCCGGCCCTCACGCCCACCTGGCTCCAGGGCGTGGGACCCTCACCCCGTACAGGCCCCTCTGTGCACCAGCACCCAACTCATGAGAGATCCGATAGGCCTCAACATGCTATCTGTGGGACGTGTTGACTAAGCCGTGAAATTCCAGACACATATTCTCATGACTATTCTAACCCCTCCCGTTACATGCAGTATGTGATGTGGAGGATCATGATGATATTTACTCCGAGATCGTGGTTTTCCAGCTCTTCGTGGAAGCAGGACGGTGTCATTTTGGCAATACTCTACTCTTAGAAATATTGCAGGTTTTCACCTGATGTGGGTATAATTTCTCACTCTGTCACCCAGGCTGTAGTGCAGAGGCAAAATCACAGCTCACTGCAGCTTTGAATGCCTGGCAATCCTCCCACCTCAGCCTCCTGAGTAGCTGGGACCACAGGCACACACTACCAAGCTTGGCTAATTAAAAAAAAATAAATTGTGGAGATGGAGTTTTACTATTGTTGCCCAGGCTGGTCTCAAACTCCTGAGCTCAAGCAATCCTCAGCCTCCCAAAGTTTTAGAATTACAAGCATGAGCCACCACACCCAACTTGGCATAATTTCTTGCCTTTTTAGTAGAGAAGAGATTTCTCCCAGCCCCAGAGGTACCCACTCTTCTTTCCCAAAATTGCCAGGATGGACAGCACAAGCCTAGAGGTTCAATCCTGGCTCACTCCTGGCTTTCCTCTCTGCAGTGTGACATGGAGATACCAAGACCTTTCTTGATCATTGCTTCAGAAGGAGCTGGAAAAGTTGCTTTACTGTCCTTCAACTCGAGTTCATGTACTTCTTCAAAGAGCTTCGGAATGTATCATTCATTGTTTGTGTCAGGGATGATTGGAGAAATGCATTTCCTCTGTTAAAGCCATTACATTTAGCCTCCCTCCCTCAAGGTGATTCTCTGTTTTGGATATATATGGACTCTTTCATTTGGATATATATATGGACTTTTTCATTTCTGAAGCTATTAGTAATATGTGTTCAATTACTGGGATAGAAAATGGATCTTAGACTTCTCTCAGTTCTTCAACCTGCATGTGTGGTCTATTTGTGATCCTAGAATCGATTTTTGTCTCCAACAGCATTAAAGAAGAAGGAAAGAAAAGGAGTAGATTAGAAACTATTGGAATGCATCATGCATTAGGTTTGCTAGGGCTGCCAAAACAAAGTCCCACAGACTGGAGGGCTTACACAACAGAAATGGATTGTCTCACTGTTCTGAAGCCTCGAGATTCAACATCAAGGTGCCTGGAGGGTTGGTTCCTTCCGAGGCCTTCTCCTTGGCTTGTAGACAGCAAGATGCCTTCTCCCTGTGTCCTCTGATGGTCTTTCCCCTGCATCTGTCTGTCCTCATGTCCTCTTCTTCTAAGGACACCAGTCCTACTGGATTAGGGCCCACCCGTATGAGTTCATTTCAACTTACTTCTTTGAAGACCCCCCTCTCCAAATAAGGGAACATGCTGAGGTCCTGGGGGTCAGGGCTTCAACATAAGAATTTTGCGGCAGTGGGGAGCGGGGGACATGATTCAGCCTGTAGTACATCATATCAGGTATTTTTTGTGAAACTTTAGCTTCAAGTGCATGTGTCTGTTCGTGTGTGTGCGCACACACACATGTATTGGGCTACAATTTTGAGTATATTTCCTACGGTGTAGGTGTTGGTCAAAAATATTTGAAAACACAAGCTTGATTTGATGGAAGGGTGTCCTGTCAGGTGTGTTTCTCTTTGGGATGGGGCAGAGATCGTGGGATCCAGAAGCCAGCTGGGAAGGTTATGAATGAACTATGAGATGAGCTGTTCTTGCACTTCTTGCCCCGCTTTATTTAATTATTGTTTGTTTTCTCTAGTTTTGAGTGACATCCAAGTTGTTGGCAGCTTTTGTGGAATTGTAGAATCAAGGTCGCATTTCCTTCCTGGTCACCGGTCTGGTTCTCAGCTCCCTCAGGTTGCTCTCAGGTTCTTGCTACATGGCCCCTCCATCCGAACAACCTAAAACCTCCTACTCAAGACTCCCCACCCCCACATCCACCTGCTGACTTTTCTTTTTACCACCAGCCGGAGAAAACTCTTGGCCTTCAAGGCAAGAGTGATTAAAGTAGGCCCACCCAGACAACCTCCCTTTTGATGACCTCAAAGTCAACTAATTTGGTAGCCTTAATTACATCTGCAAAATCTCCTTTGCCAGATAAGGGAGTATAACTGTGAGCAAGGTGTGTCATCATGTTTCCTGTCCCAGGGATTAGGGTGAAAAGCCCTGGGGTCATTTTAGATTCTGCACCATTCAAGCCTAGATCTTGTGAGGTGACTGGTGAACTTGCTTTTTTTGGTCAGTAGAGATGCAAACTATTGGTGTCCAGTGGAGAAGATCATATCAAAGCCTTCAGCATTTTGTTCAGTCTTATTTTGTTTTTCCTTTTGCCACTTTAGGACATCAGCCAGGTTTGCCACCAGTTGGCAAACTTATTTCAGTGACATTTTCCCTCTTTCCTTTCTGATTGATGCTCTAGACCTTGTTCCATGAACTCCGTTTGAACCAACTTTGCCTTCCTGCTGGACTCTTCACTGATGAGTTAAATAAAGCAGCGACACACGTCCATTCTATATTTGTATGGAGTCATGTGTTTGCTTTTTGACAAGGGCGATTCAATTTTCCATGAGGCCTGTCCTTGCAGCTTCTGAGACTTTCTGTTTTCTCTTTTTCTTACCAGAAACCCCCTACTGTCCGAGCTCACCTGTGGCTCTGCCTTTTGAGCGAAATGGTGTAAAAATTCACCGTGTGCATGGCTGTGCGTTAAAAGCTTGCACGGTGACCAGCGTCTCAAAAGGGAGCTCAGTGGAAAGCACTCTGCCATATGTAGGAGTTTCTGGAGCAGGGGTGATAGAAAAGTTGAACAAAGAGAAAAAAATAAAAGTACACAGATCACAGTTGTGACTTTAGCGCTTTTCTGTCTGGGCATGGCTGGTGGGCAGAGAGGACAAGCCTGGGCACTGCCTGGACATACCAGCCCTGGAACCGGATGACCATGGACAGTTCCCCAGACCTCTCTGAGACAGAGCCTTCCTCACCTGGAAAGCCAGAGGAATACTCCCTGCTGCTCCGCCTTCCCCTGCGGCCCCATCTCGGTTCCAAAGCGGACTCTGACTGATGGGCACTAAATTGGTCCTGCTCTCAGTCTAGGATAGGACAGATGACCCAGTTGCAGTCCCCAGCCTGTCCCTGGCCTGGACTTTGTTACCATCCAGGCCCAAGGGCCAGAGTGCCCAGGCAACATCCTTTGAGACGGATCTTCCCTGACCCTGCTGCAAGGGCCCATTCTGGAGTGTTCCTGGCACCCCACCTTTATCTGAAACTCAAGAAGAATCCTGTCCACATTTGGCAGCACTGCCGCCTGTTCCATGTACATCCTGTCCCACAGGTGAGGGTCCTGTTGTGTGCAAGTGGGCGTCTGGCAGGAGCCTGCATGGGCTTCTGTGAGGTGAATGGAACCTGCACTGAGGCTGGAGGCACTGGAAAGCCTCCCTTAGGAGGATAGCCATGTGTCACATGCGTGCCCCTATCTTCTGGACCTCATCAGTGCCCCAGGGGTCATGAAGTTATCCGGGCGAGTGCTGCTGCTGTCCATGCTGAGCTCAGAGGCACGCCCCCTTCTCCTTTAATCCCTGAAGCCCAACTATGGACACACTGCTCTCCCTCAATATCCAGTATCACACCTGGACACAAGAGGTCACGTTGAAATATTTAAATGTGACTTTTCCAGAGTTTTGGACAGAGCACAAGGGGAAGGATCACAGCTAAGAACAAAAATGAGATAACCTGCTGCTGGCTGGCCTCCCTTCTGGGAGCTTTCCCAAGCCAGTCTAGAGTTTCTGGTACGTGGACCACGCGGAGAGAGAGGGACCTTCACGCCTTCTCATCTGAGAGGACCTTCCTTCTGAGTTCTCTTCTCTTCCTGAGGGCGTTTCTTTCTCAAGACCATGGAGCCCATTCAGTCCTCACTGCACTGTGGTGGGCTGTGCCCTGGGCCTTCCGAGTGGCCTCAGAAGCCAGAATATGAAGTCAACACAACCAGAGCAGGAGTTGTCCTGGGAGGGTTAGGGGTCTGCTCCCAATCACAGTGGGGCAGGATGTAAATGTTCAGGCAGTTTTTATAGGCAAACCCCCCTGTTTGGTTTTTCTTCGCTTTCTTTGCTGTTCAGAGACGGAAATGCAAGTGGGTCCCTCAACTTGGGAGAGCATGTGAAGGTTGGGGAGGGGCGTAGTTTGCTGTCTGGGAAGGATTCTGCTACGTAGGCCTTTCAGCTCGTGACAGGTGGAGAGAAAGCCAGCTGTAACATTTCCAGGCAGTCCAGGCAGGAGCTGCAGACCTCTGCACAGGTGAGAGGAGATGCTGGTCGGTTCCAGGAGCAGCTGTGGCCTGCGGTTCTTGTGTCCCCAAGGTGATGGGAGGGCCTAACAGGGAATGGGTCTGAAGGAGCTGGAGGCCAGGCCCAGGGATCCTGCAGGCTTGTCCCATGCGATGGGTATAGTCACCTGGCCTGGCATGGCCCTGTGTGAGCAGTGGGCGGAGGGCAGGGCAGCCCTCAAAATCAGAGACTGAACCTCCCTCCCGTCAGTAGAGATTGGGACATCTATTCATTTTGTGGAAAATACTTAGAGAAAAATTGAAGGATGGCAGGTGTGATGTCATGAGTGTCCGACCTGTGCTGATGCACAGAGCCCAGCCCTCAGAGTGTCGCTGCTGTGTTCAGTCCTTTCCTGTCACTCTCTTAAATTTCACAGTGACTTTCACAAAGTGTCTCTGTGTTGTTTCCGCTTTGCACGGGCCCTGCAGATCCTGCAGCCAGGCCTGCTGACTGGCTATTTCTTGCATAGTTGAGTCTGGTTTCAGGCAACGCTTGGCACCTGGCGACTATGTACTGACCACGGCTGTGGCTCCTACACAGGCCCTTTGCTGATGGTCTGTTTAGCCTCCCAACTCTGAGGGGAAACTGAGGCCTAGAGTGGGGAAGGCTTGGCCAGTGAGGCCCACTCCTCTGGGGTCCAGGAAGCTGGTTCTCTCCTTGCAGAACTGAGCCTGAGCATCCTCACATCTGCCTGCATTTGTTCCAGGGCCTTTCCCTGGGAGCTTCCAAGCTCCAGCTGGGCAGGAGGCCCTGGGCGGGGCCTTTCTGCACAAACATCTCTTCTTTTCAGTGTCTGCCCTGAGAGGGAGGCAGCTAACAATCTCCGCTCCTCACCTCCTCCGCCAGATTGCCGGCTCAACGCTGTGGCTTCCTGGGAGAGGCTCAGGCCAGGACACAGAACCAACCCACACCCCACTGGCCTGGACCACATGGAGCGCAGAGCGTCCCCTCCACATGGGAGCGTTCCCTGTACGAGAGCTGCCACCCTCCTGCCCAAGCCCTCCAAGACAGGAGTGAGGCAGAACCTACAGATGATCAGACAGCAGGCTCAGGACGTGAAGTGCCGGGCGGGATACCTCCTCCAGCCCGTGTATCCTGAGGCCAGCGCTGTGTGGGGCCTCCAGAGTCCTGCCTGGTACCCAGCATTCCTTTTCCTGGAAACGCATCCCTATTTAGTGAGGCAAAAATCGGGAGCTAGTAAACCTCATGTCGTGGGCTATGAATGCAGACATAAAACACTGAAAATTCTACTACTGCGTAAGTGAAACGGTCTTGCTCCAAATACGGCCTTGGCTAAATTAATTATTAAAATGTAAAGGGAAACAACTTCCTTCCACATTCTTGGTTGAGAAAGCAACTAAAAAATTTATTTCTTCTCCCATCAGATACGCTGCCTTTTAAGATAAAATGTATTTTCTGTGTTTACATTAAAAGACAATATGAACGTATTTAATTCACATTTTTTATTAAAAACTATCAGTATTGAAAGACAAATTTCATGGGAAGAGCATTAAATCGTGAAGTTTTGTAGTCACTAAGGTAACTATAATTTACTTAACGCTGCCCTCAGTTTACAATGGGTCTTTAGTATTTTCTAAGCTATAACATGCGTTTGCCAAAATATAGCATTGGTTTGCTACGTAGAATTTGCTCAGTGATAAAACACAAAGGAGTTACTTATGTTAAGATGTAAATAATACATTTATGCAACATTTATGAAAGTGTACATTGTAAAGACAATAAATCTTTCCATTAAATTAGTGGGAAGGGAGCTCAAAACCCAGCCGGGTGATTCATTATTGCAGTGATTTCCTGCCTCACTGCAAAACCTCTCTCCTCATTCGGTGTTGGCAGTTTGAGCCCCTGATAAGGATTTAGGCTCACAATGGAGCTTCTATAAATTTCTGGATCTCTGTCACGCTGGCATGTAGGTCATCCTCCTTTAGGAATGATGAGGAGGCTGGAAAGCGGTTGCTCCAAGGGAAGGGGGAATTTTTCAAACCTGAACTGTCCAAGCTCAGCATGAAGTGCAGTGGGCTGCTGACTCAGGCCGGCAGAGGCAGCCAGGAACCATGCAAATCTGCAATCCCTTCTGCCAGGTCTGTCCCAGCAGGTGTCACTAAAAGGCAGTGCTGTGTGCTTCTGTCACCGTGGCAGCCTTGACAAGGAAGGTGGAAGGGAAGGAGACCCAGTGCTGAACTCCAAGCAGAGATGGGGCTTTTCTCTCTGTGTATTTTCCCTCCCCGCCCAGCCTGCATTTGCAATAACATACTGATTTATATTTATTCTGAAACAAAAATGGTTGTAAGCAGCTGTTCTTTCGTTTTACATACAATGCTAACTCCTATTTACATTCCTAACTGAACAATGTCTAAAGAGGTACTTAAACTGACATGAAACGCAGATGATCTTATGACCTAATGCTTAGTGCAAGAAAAAACTTCAAACTACAAGAGGAGTCCCTCCAAATATAGAAAGGACTAGTATTTTAAGAGGTACGTTAACTAAAATGTGGCAATGTAAGGAGCAGAGCAGGAAGAACCTTTCAGTCCAAAACTTACAACAAGTCAATTTCATAGTTTCCGTGGTCCTCCTTCTGGGATCTGTTTTCTCTACAATGGAGGTAACAACAGTAGCTATTTCAGAGCAGGAAAAGGCTTAGAGCAGTGCTAGAATATGGTCTTGGCTATATAAAGTTTAGCTATTTGTGTATTGTAACAAACCTACAGTGTATTTTTTTATTGGTAGTCAATAGCAGATTTCCTTTGGAACAGCAGCAGCCTCTTGTCTGGGAACACCTGCAGTTCCCACTAAGTGAACACCGGTGTCTGCTAACCTTTGCCTCTATTTCTCTCAGTAATTACTGTCAAGCTGTTCCTTGATTTAGCAATTTTATTTACTTTCTGGAGTACAGCAGCAGCATCATAGCTCACTGCCACTTCCACCCCGGGCTCAAGCAATCCTCCTACATCAGCCTTCAGAGTAGTTGGGACTGCCCGCAGGGCCCACCAGGCCAGGCTAATCTTTGTGGCTTTTGTTTTGTTTTTCCATTCCGGGTCTCGGCTGGGCACGGTGGCTCATGCTTGCAATCCCAGCACTTTGGGAGGCAGAGGCGGGCAGTTCACAGAGACCAGCCCAGCCAATATAGAGAAACCTCATCTCCACCAAAAAATAAAAAATAAAAATACAAAATTAGCCAGGCATGCTGGCTCACACTTGCAATCCCAGCCACTTGGGAAGCTGAGGCAGAAGGATCACTTAAACCCGGGAGGCAAAGGTTGTGGTGAGCCAAGATCATGCCATTGCACTCCAGCCTGGGCAACAAGAGTGGAACTCCGCCTCAAAAAAAAAAAAAAGAAAAAGAAAAGAAAAGATGAAAGACAAGTTTCACCGTGTTGCCCAGGCCAGTCTGGAACTC
>NW_012102332.1:759732-767985 GCF_000951045.1 Mandrillus leucophaeus
TGGCCATTCCCTTTGGTGCTGGACAGCACTCACATAAAATCCACTAGCCCTGTGAAAAACACCTGCAAATGTTGCTGGGAGAGGGGTTAGTTATTTTGTTGGCAACCCTTGTTATTGCTTGTGCCTTCACCTCTGTGCCTCCAAGATCCCTTCTCTCTGCCTTCATCAGTGCCAGGAAGGCAGTCACCTTTTGCCTTTCTTTGCCTCTCAGTAAGTGGCATGTCTCCATGTCACTTTAAGCATCAAGCACACAGAGCCCAATAAGATGCTGAGAAGTGTCTGCCTGCTGTTACAAGGTGGTGGAGACATTCTCAGCTGGTAACTCCAGGGCTCAGGAAAACAGCTACAGAAAACCTAAAGTTCAAAATGCTGAAGTGAAAAATGGGTGATCACAACAAAGGGAAACACAAGCCCCTTCTTTTAAAAATATTATGGTGATAACGCACAACATAAAATTTACCGTATTAACCATTTGTAAGTATACAGTGCAGTAGTGTTAAGTATATACATGTTGTTGAATAACGAGCTTCTAGAACTTGCTCCTCTTGGAGAACTGAAACTATACCCACCACACAACAACTCCCCATTTCTCTCTCCCGTGGCTTCTGGAAACAACCATTCCATTTTCTGTTTCTATGAGTTTGACTAATTTCCAACCTAATGTAAAAGAAATCATACACTATTTGGCTTTGTGTGACTGGCTCATTTCAATTAGTGTAATGTTTTCAAGGTTCATCGATGTTGTAGCGTGTGACAGGGCCTCTTTCTTTTTTAAGGCTGATAATATTCTAATATTCCATGGCATGGATAGACCACATTTATTTATTTATTTATTTATTTATTGAGACAGTCTCACTCTGTTGCCCAGGCTGGAGTGCAGTGGCATGATCATGGCTCACTGCAGTCTGAATCTCCCATTCTCAAGTGATCCTGCCTCCTCAGCCTCCTGAGTAGCTAAGACTACAGGCACATGACACCTTGCCTGGCTAATAATAAACAATTTTTGTGTGTATGTGGAGATGGGGGTCTCACTATTTTGCCCATGCTTGTCTTGAGCTCTTGGGCTCAAGCTGTTCTCCTGCCTTGGCCTCCCAAAGTTCTGGAATTACAGACATGAACCACTGCCTCTGGCCCACATTTTCTTTTTTGTTTCATCCACTTATGGACACTGGGTTGCTTCTACCTATTAGCTACTGTGAATAATGTTGCAGTTAACATGGGTGTGCAAGTATTTCTTTGAGATCTTATTTTCAATCCTTTTGGATGTATACCCAGAAATGAGATTGCTGGAGCATGTGGTATTGCTAGTTACAATTTTTTGAGGAACCTCCATAGTGCTTGTTATAGCAGCTGCTGACCTCGTGATCCGCCCACCTCGGCCTCCCAAAGTGCCAGGATTACAGACGTGAGCCACTGTGACCGGACTGAATTTACATTCTTAATATCCTTCTCCTACATATATATTTTTACTTCAATTTATTCATTACGCCAGTTTACATTCCACCAACAGCACACAGGGATTTCAATTTCTCCATCCTAGATAATGCTTGTTGTTTTCTGTTATTTTAATAGTGGCCATCCGAATGGGTAGAAGGTGACAGCTCGTTGCGGTTGTGATTTATGTTTTTCTAATGATTAGTGACATTGAGCATCTTTTCATACACGTGTTGGCCATTTGTATGTCTTCTTTGGAGAAATATCGATTCAAGTTCTTTGCCAATTTTTAATCAGATTATTTGTTTTTCTGTTGTTGGATTGTAGTCTTTCTTCCAATTTTTGGCTATTAACCCCTTAGATATATGATTTGCAAATATATTCTCCCACCAGAAGCTGCTTTTTCACTTTGATTGTTTCCTTTGATGCACAGAAATTTTAAAGTTCAACATATTCTTATTTGTCTATTTTTTCTTTTGTTTTCTGTGCCTTTGGTGTCATATCCAAGAAATCACTGCCAAATCCACTGTCATGAAGCTTTCCCCTTGCTTGATGGTGTCTCAAGAGTTCCACTGGATCTCATTGCCACCAAGCCTGGCTAAGTGTTTTGATTTTTAGTAGAGGTGAGGTTTTGCTATGTAGCACAGGCTTGTCTTGGACTCCTAGAAACAATCCTTCCGCCTTGGCCTCCAAAAATGCTGAGATTACAGGCGTGAGACACCGTGCCAGGCCCGTTGTTCTACTCCCTACCTTCATGAGTTCAATTGTTTTCATTTTTAGCTGCTACAAATAAATGAGAACGTGTGAAGTTTGTCTTTCTGTGCCTGGCTTATTTCACTTCACATAATGACCTCCCATTCCATCCACGTTGTTGCAAATGACAGAATCCCATTCTTTTTTATAACTGAATCGTACTGCACATAGAACACATTTTCTTTATGCGTTTATCTGTTGATGGACAGATAATTGCTTTCAAATCTTGGCTATTGTGAATAGTGCCGCAACAAACATCTCTTTGATATACTGATTTCCTTTCTTTTGTGTATATACCTAGCAGTGGGATTACTGGGTCATATGGTAGTTCCAGTTTTAGTTTTTTCAGGAACCTCCAAACTGCTCTCCACAGTGGCTGTGGTAATTTGCATTCCCACCAACAGTGTACAAGGGTTCCCTTGTCTCCACATCCTTGTCGGTATTTGTTTGGATAAAAGCCATTTTAACTGGGGTGACATGGTATCTCATTGTCGTTTTGATTTGCATTTCTTTAAGGATCAGTTATGTGGAGCACCTTTTCACATGCCTGTTTGACATTTGTATGTCTTCTTTTAAGAAATATCTATTCAGACCTTTTGCCTGTTTTTTGTTTGGATTATTAGATTTTTTTCCTACAGACTTGTTTGAGCTCCTTATATATTCTGGTTATGAATCCCTTGTCAGATGTGTAGTTTGCAAATATTTTCTCCCATTCTGTGGGTTATCTCTTCATTTTGTGGATTGCTTCCTTTGCTGTTCAGAAGCTTTTCAACTCAATGTGATCCCACTTGTCCATTTCTGATTTGGTTGCCTGTGCTTGTGGAGTATTACTCAGAACATCTTTCCCCAGACCAATGACCTGGAGAATTTCCCCAATGTTTTCTTTTAGTAGCTTCATAGTTTGAGGTCGTAAGTTTAAGTCTTTAATCCATTTTGATTTGATTTTTGTATGTGGTGAGAGACAGGGGTCTAGTTTCGTTTTCTGCATGTGGCTATCTAGTGTTCCTGGCATCATTTATTGAAGAGAGTCCTTTCCCCAATGTATGTTCTTAGCATCTTCTTTGAAAATGAGTTCACTGTTGACGTATGAAGGTTTGCTGATTCTTCTTTTCTGCTTGATCAAGTTTGTTATTGAAACCCTCTAGTGAATTTTCCAATTCAGTTATTGTATTCTTTGTTTTTTTTTTTTTGAGTCTCACTCTGTCGCCAGGCTGGAGTGCGGTGGTGCAATCTCAGCTCACTGCAACCTCCACCTCCCAGGTTCAAATGATTCTCCTGCCTCAGCCTCCTCAGTAGTTGGGATTATAGGCCCCTGCCACCATGCCTGGCTAATTTTTTTTATTTTTAATAGATACGGGGTTTCACCATGTTGGCCAGGATGGTCTCGATCTCTTGACCTCATGATCCACCCACCTCGTCCTCCTAAACTATTGTATTCTTTAGCTCTAGAATTTCTGTGTTGCTTTTACAGTTTCTATCTCTTTGTTGATATTCTCATTTTGTTCATGTGTTTTTCTGATTTTATGAAGTTGTCCATCTATGTTCTCTTTTAGCTCATTGAATACCCTTGAAACAGTTATTTTGAGATCTTTGTCAAGTAATTAATATATCTCCATATCTGTTTTTTTTTTTTTTTTGAGATGGAGTCTTGCTCTGTCACCCAGTCTGAGGCTTACTGCAAGCTCTGCCTCCCAGGTTCACGCCATTCTCCTGACTCAGCCTCCCAGGTAGCTGGGACTACAGGCGCCTGCCAGCACACCTGGATAATTTTTTGTATTTTGGTAGAAACGGGGTTTCACCATGTTAGCCAGGATGTTCTCGATCTCCTGACCTCGTGATCCGCCTGCCTCAGCCTCCCAAAGTGCTGGGATTACAGGTGTGAGCCACTGTGCCCTGTCATATATCTCCATATCTTTAAGGTCATTTTCTGGAGACTTATTTTGTTCCTTTGACTAGATCACCTTTCCCTATTCTATGTATGCCTGTGATCTTTTGTTGAGATTTGGGCATTTGAAAAAACCAGCTACCCCTCTCAGTCTTTACAAACTGGTTTTATATACAGGAAGATTTGTACCAGTCAGCCTAGCTAGCGATTCTGGGAACTCTGAAACCTTCCATTCCCAGTAAAAGAGATTTGTCCTGCTTCTTCTCAGGAGTCCAAAATCCCTTGCACTTCCTGGTGTTTGTCTGTAATACTGTAGTCTTTCTGGTGTAACAAGCCACAATGCTGGCCTTGTTCTCAGCTGTCCCCAGTCTGACATCCAAAGCACAGTGGAGCCCTGTCAGCACCTCGACTTAGGCAAGGCAAACACGAATCCCTTGGCAGCCCCATGAAAAGCCAGAACACTGGACACAAGCTCTGTTCTTCTCTTTCTCTCTCGAGGGAAAAGCCAGGGGGCAGAGTTTTCTTCCAGCCACACCATATTGTGTCCAAGAAAGGGACCGGGCAGAGAGAGTGCAACTCACTTCACCACCTGGGTCAACACAGCTTTTCTCGGCTTTGAGCTCACCTGGGATGCTGCAACCTCTTAACTGGATTCTGGAATTCTGACAAAAGCAATTTGGTCCACATATTGTTGTTAAGTCAGTGTCTATGCCGGGGGACAAGGGCCTGGTGGGGGGTTTCTATTCCATCATATTGCTGACATCACTCCTGACGTTTCTTTTCTTTTAAAGCCATTTCCCTGAGTTCATTCGAAGACTCTTCCATATTGTTAATGTACTGATAATGTGAACCCAAATTTCTCCCGTGTGGATTCTGCTTTCAAATACTTATTTTACTCTGAACTTGAAAAGTGAGAATCTCACCTGTGTGAAGAAGCAGAGAAGCGGGTGTTCCCTGAGTCTGTCGGTCATAAGAAAGGGCTCATGCGTGGAAATCACCTGCCATTCTCTAGCTGCTTTTTGATCTTATCTTTAGGCTGCAGCTTGACAGGTTACATATGTGGTCCAGCTACTTCCTTCTCAACACAAGGAGCTCTTGAACTCCCCGGAGGCAGCAGCTTGTCAGCACTTCCAGAGCTTTTCTTGGAGGGCGTCAGTCTTTGAGTTGGAGGTGGAGATAATGGAAAAATCTAGTACCCAGGAGAGGCAGCACTGGCACTTGGGGACAACACCGGTTGTATCTGCACCAGGACACATATTTGGAAACCACAGTGGGTTTTAAAAACAAGATCCATTTTTATGACTATGAAATTAATACATGTCTATTATAAAAAGTATAAAGATTTGAAAAGTAGAAAATAAAATCAGCCACAATCATATCACTTCGTGAGAACCGCTATATTTTAGTCTGTTTGCTTTCTGTATTTCATATAGAGATACTTCTTTTTTTCTCCAATGTTAGGATCATATTTTCCATAAAGCCGTGACTAAAATATTTTTAAATTAAGTGAAGGGAACGTTTTTACATGCATATTTAAAAACAGAATTTTTTTCTGAAGAAAATGTTTATTTCTTAAAGATTTCAGTGGACATTGGTTTCTATAGGGTGAGGAGATGGGAGGGAGGGGATTGGTAATGTGAGCTAATTCCTCCAGGCGTTCATGAGGCTAGTGCTTTCTGTTTGTGCATCTTCTCTGCAGCCTTGTCCTTGTTTTCCAGACGTTTGCAGCTATGAACATGTAGTAACTGCACAACCGAGGGGCATCTCGTTCTGTCTTGCTTGCTCACTCACCCCCTGGTGGAGGCCAATAGGAAAGTGAAAGGCTTGGACAAGCTCTCAAGTGCTTACCGTTGAGGATGACAACAGTTTGAAAAGAACTTTCACTGCACAGTATTGAGACAAAATGTTGGCTTCCAAGTCATTGAGAATTGAGAGAAAGGATCTCACCATTTCTATATAATGGGTCACTTCTAAAATTAGAAAAAAAATACAAAAATTGTTTTTGCTGATACAAACCTGACTTGTAAGTTGGTTGGTTAAGTGAAAACATCATTTATGGTAGGGAATCATTAAAAACTATATGGTCTTAACTTATTTCGGCCTAAAACGTACATATGTGTGTTCATTCACGAGAAGTTTGATGTTGGGCTAATGTATTTCCTTCGTGTATGGGTCTGCTGATTGGAGTCCAGCAACTTTCTTTTACAATCACAATAAGAACCAGCATTATATAGTAGGATTGCCAGAATTAACACATAAAAATATAGGATGCCCACTAAAGTTGAATTTATATTGACAAAAGAAATAGTTTTAGTATAGGTATGCCCCAAATATCACATAGGGTATACTCATACTAAAATTTTGTGTCTGTGTCCTTGAAATTCAGATTTAACTGGGTCTCCTGTGTTTCATGCAGTAACTTTGTTATAAAATCTACATCACACTTGTGATCCATCATCCACGATTTCAGTTTTTCTTGCGTTGTTGTTGTAACTCCTATGGGCAACACTGGCTTAAGCAAAGGTTGTCTCTTCCAGAACAAGTGATGTCTGCCGAGCAGTTCGTTGCACACATGCCCATCGCATAAGTTCACTCAAGGAGAACATGGGTCTAGAATAACAGTGGGAGAGAAGAGGTGGGCCAGAAGAGAATGAAGCTGGTTTCACATAATGAACAGGCTGGAACTGAACAGAGGCTCCACAGAGGAACGCTCATTTTGTTTCTCATCGGGGCCATATTCTCACCTGCACCCACACCACACACCACACATCCACCCACCACACCACACACACACTTATACCACGCACACATGTATCAGGTGCACACACCCACACCACACACCACATACCACACAGACACACACTTACACCACACACACACGTCAGGTATACACACCACATACCACACACTACACATACAGTTCTCCACACCACACACCACATACCACGTAGACATATACAGCACACACACACACCCCTCCTCACCACACACCACATATACCACACACGCATTCACATCACACGCACACACATCAGGCACACACACACATGCCACACACATACCATATACATCATACACATACCACACACACACGCCACACACATACTCCACACCACACACATAGCACCACACACAGCACACATATTTGTTTTTTGGTAGAAACGGGGTTTCACCGTGTTAGCCAGGATGTTCTCGATCTCCTGACCTCGTGATCCGCCTGCCTCAGCCTCCCAAAGTGCTGGGATTACAGGTGTGAGCCACTGTGCCCTGCCATATATCTCCATATCTTTAAGGTCATTTTCTGGAGATTCTGCACATATCACACACACTACACACATACACATCAGGCACACACACACCACCCACATAGCCCATACACCACACACATCACATACCACACATATTGTATGCCACACACATCACACAGATCACACACCACACTATACACACATACACACAACACACATCACACCCCCCCACCACACCACACACACCACACACATCACATACCACACATATCATATGCCACACACATTACACAGATCACACATACACCACACTATACACACATACACACCACACACATCACACACCCCTACACCACACCACATACACCACACACATAGCAAACACACCCCACAGCACACCACACACACCACACACATATCGCACACAGTACACATGTATGCCACACACACCACACACACGCTCGTGGCACACACATGCTCCTCCCATGTTGTTTCATGCCTCTTTCAAGCTCATACCTCATTTTTTTTCTCCAAAAGTGTCTGCAGCCTTGTAGATTTAATATTTAGGAGCACATGCCCCTTTCACGATATGTGAGGTACGAGAGGAAGGGAAGAAGCTGCTTTCATCGAACTTGAAATGGGCCCTTTCCAGAGGAAAGCATCTCCCCGGCGCCTGCTCCCGCCCCCAGCCGACTGCGCAGCACTCGGGGCTGAGGTGGGAAGAGTGGACCCCGGTTGGGTCCTGACTTTAAGATTTGCAGTTGAGCAGCAAGAACTCTTCCGGGAGGGAGGTGCCTCTGTGGTAGCAGATTCCTCAGAGGACTTTTATACACACACATACTCATACTCATACACATACACATACTCATACACATACACATACACATACACATACTCATACACATACTCATACACATACTCATACACGTACTC
>NW_012102332.1:768160-771578 GCF_000951045.1 Mandrillus leucophaeus
ACTCATACACATACACACACACACTCATACACATACACATACTCATACACATACACATACTCATACACATACACATACACATACACATACACATACACACACATATAGAGTTTGGTAGGTGTGTGCTTGTAATACGCAGACTTCTTTTCGTCTGCTTAGAAAATATAAAAAGAACTTTTGTGCTGAAAGAAAGATCGCCAGTTTTCATTCTCTATGCTCGAATTGCTCTGAAAAACAAAAGTGTAAAATCTTTGAAAATAATACTTGTATCCATTCTCTGAGGCAAAGTATTCAGGAAAAAAATTCTATCTACCTACCTACCTACCTACGTATCTTGTCTTGGACTTACATGTCTCAGCTATTTATTCTAGATCTTAAACGTAAACCCCATTGACCGAAAGAGTAGCTGGGTCCCCATGCAGAGGGACCTTGTGACGCCCAGTCTTTCTTCAAAGGGACCAATGGCCGTTGACTCGGATAACCATCCACTGGGGAATTGACATATCCAGGTCACACCTGCTCCTGACGGACCCACAGGAGGCTACAAAGTGCCTGCCTTTTTGTCTTCGAGGTGGACCCCTATGTAGAAAAAGCCGGGCTTCAGAGTTCCCTGTGGGACTGACGGAAGCGTCTCCGTGCACTCGCTGCTCCTACCCCGTCCTGCTTCTGTAACCACCCAATGGGTCCACCTTGCCCACTGCCTAGTCAGAGCCAATTTATCAAGACAAGGGGATTACAGTGGAGAAACAGTAATTCATGCAGAGTCGGCTGTGCGGGAGACTGGAGTTTTGTTCTTACTCAGATCAGTCTCCCTGAGCATTCAAGAACTGGAGTTTTGAAAGATAATTTGGCGGGTAGGGGATTGGGAAGTGGGGAGTGCTGATTGATCAGGTTGGAATTATAGAGGGTTGAAGTGAGGTTTTCTTGTCTTCTGTTACTGGATGGGATGGCAGAACTGGTTGAGCCAGATCACCACCGGTCTGGGTGGTATCAGCTGATCCATCGAGTGCAGGGTCTGCAAAATATCTCAAGCACTGACCTTATCCCTAGGAGCAATTTGGGGAGGTTCAGACTCTTGGAGCCAGAGGCTGCATGACCCCTAAACTATAATTTCTAATCTTGTAGCTAATTCGTTAGTCCTGCAAAGGCAGACTAGTCCCCCAGGCAAGAAGAGGGTCTTTTTGGGAAAGAGCTGTTACCAGTTTTGTTTCAGAGTCAAACTGTGAACTGAATTCCTTTCCAAAGTTAGTTTGGCCTATGCCCAGGAATGAACAAGGACAGCTTAAAGGTTGGAAGCAAGATGGAGTTGGTTGGGTCTGATTTTTTTCACTGTCGTAATTTCCTCGGTTATAACTTTGCAAAGGCGGTTTCACTTCCCGTCCTCTCGCAGGGTTGCTCCCGAGAGCATGTCCAACACACCTCCTGTGCACAGTTCCGCGTCTCCGAGTCTCTCCCAGGGAGCCCCACCCTTAGAGCACATCATGATACATGCATTCGGTGTCTCTCGCTTGGACCAATTAACATTGCAGGTGTAGTTTCACTTTGTCAGTGACTGGTCATTGTGAGTGAAATTGCTTGAGGGTATTTGTTCAGCAGACCTTTGAGTCAGAGGAGTTGCTGTGGGGAGTGGTGAGTGAGATGTCACCAAGCATCCTGTTCTGCCTGCCAGTTTCCTCCCAATCAGCGTCTGGCCATCCTCTGGAGTAAACCACGGCTAACAGGGTGATGGATTATTTTACTCAGAGCAAGGCCCAGGGCAGGAATGGGGGTGGGGGAGGAGTATAAAATTCTCTCCTCTTTCTTCCCAGAAGATGGCAAAGGTTTACTGCTACTTGAATGAAGCATCTGCCCACTGTGGATAAAGACACGCCGTATCCACTTTCGGTCAGCTTCCATGGGCAGGAAGAGTGGAGTTGGGCTGTGTTCTTGGTGGCGAGGATGTGTTGCGTTTCCTCCAAGTGGGGTGGGGTGGCTGGTGGCACGAACTATTTTCCCTGAGCGTCTAAGCAACACCCAAGATCAAGCCTCTGCCTGGAGTCCCTGCCTTTTCCCTTGGGCGTTAAATTTCTACCGGACGTTTCCAGTGGGCCATCCCACAAATATTTCAAGCTCAACACATTCCAAAGCAGACTCATTCTGTTTGCTCCTGATTCCCACACCTGCTCTTCTTGTCTTCCCTGCCTTGGTTGTGAGTCCCTGTGCTCATCCTGTCCCCCAGTCAGGGATCTGGAAATGATTCTTGATCCCATCCTTTCCTTATCCTTCCAAAACCCTCCATCTCATCTGTTGTCCACTTCTATTGACCCTCCCTCTTACATATCCCTAGAACTCACGTCCTCCTCTCCAGCCTCAGAGCCGCTGTAGATGTCAGGGCCTCGCTCTCTCATTCTTTGGCTGTGGAAGGATTGCATCTCTTACTTGGCCCGTCTACCTTCAGTGGCTCCTTCCAACCCTACCACTCCTCTGCTGGAGTGGTCTTTATAGGAAACAGATTTGATGGTGCCTTCCCTTGGCTGGGTGTCGAGCAGTGACACGGCCCCTCATCGCTGGCTACTCAGTGGGTGAATTTCAAAGTTTCACAGAACCTGGAACATGTCCTTTCTCACCTGTTTTAGACCCTGGGCTTGGGAGAATTTAGACACTGTTGTGATGCAGTGCTGATCACTTACATTTCTTTAAACACTCCAGGTTGCTTCACAATTTTTTTTGTACATCTATCCTTTCCGCCTGGAATGATTTTCCCTGTTCTTACAATTTGATAGATCCCTGACTATATCTCAGAGCGGAGCCTGGGTGTTACCTCATCTTTGAAGCCCTCTTGAATCCAGGAGCAGGGCCCGTCTCTCAAAGGCCGCCTCAGTTTTACCTTCTACCATTTGGGATTCAGAAGAAGTTGCCTGCTTGGACTCTATAAATCCATGACATTTTGGATTCTGTCTGTTTTCTTTTATCCCCACTTGCAGACTGACCAGTTAGTTCTTTTCTGGGTTTATCTTTTTTTCTTGTAAAAACTTGCTAAACACAATCTGTAATCATTGGCATGTACAGCTAATGTTTTCCAACCTCTTCTCCTAGAGTTGAAAGTTCTTATGACCTGACTTCTCAGTTATTGCAGGAAATTATTTTACCAAATATTTTGCCACAACATTGTATAGACTGTGATCCTTTTGGCTTTCCATAGCAATTTCCCTCACCCTTGTGCTGTTTGGCATGTAATCCCATGCCACATATAGATTCTTTGTTATGCCCTGATTGTATTACTAATTTTTGCATCAGCATGATAGGTTAGGTTCTGCAGTGGGAATAATTCCAAAAGGCCACAGCTTAAACAGGCAGACATTTGTCTCTACGTCACACTGCTTGCTTACTGATGCTTCGGTCTCTGCTTCATGTCCTGGTCACTTTGGACACAGGCTGA
>NW_012102332.1:773218-778997 GCF_000951045.1 Mandrillus leucophaeus
CAGCTGGTCTTGAACTCCTAACCTCAGGTGATCCACCCACCTTGGCCTCCCAAAGTGCTGGGATTACAGGTACGACCCACCATGCTCGGCCAAATATATTTTTCTGTCAACATTAAGAAATAATCGGAAGCCTCATGCATTGCTGGCGCAAATGTGAAGTGGTAGAGCTGCCGTAGAAAACAGCTTGGCAGTTTCTCAAAAAAAATAAACAGAGTTACCATATGACCCAGCAACTTTACTCCTAGGTGTTCACCCAGAGATCTGGGCACATCTGTCCATGGGAAATATTCAGTACAGCATTATTCATAAAAGCCAAAAAGTGGAAACAACCTACATGTCCATCAAGTGCTGAAAGCGTAACAAAATGTGGTATATCCATACAATGGAGTATTATTCAGCCTTCAAAAGGAACGGAATATACTGATACAAGCTACAATGTAACAGAGCCTTGAAAACATTGAATTCAGTGAAATAACCAGACACCAAAGGACATACATTGTATGATTCCATTTACATGAAATGTCCAGAACAGGCAAATCCATAGAGACAGAAAATGGATTAGTAGTTTCCGGGGGTTGGAGGAGAACTGGGTATGAAGAGTGGGTACTAAGGTATATGGGGTTCCTTTATGGGGTGATGAGAACTTACTGGAATTAGTGCTGGTGGTTAGCAACTCTCAGTATAGTGAAAACCATCAAATTGTATACTTTAAAAGGATGAGCATTGTGGTATAGAATCATATTCCAATAGAGTAGTTATTTAAAGAAAAGAAATCATCAGAATTTGTAATCGTGGCATCCTGAACACGACAAGCTCTCTAATGGCCTCCCAGGTCCCTGTCTGTCCCTTTCCTTGGCTTTCTTCAAGGGTCTTCCCACTTACACTGGCTCTGACATGCATCATCCTTCCCATGAAGTTCAGGCCCCTGTAAAGTGAGGAACTTGGTATCTAATTTAGGGCTGTTGGATTTCAAGTCCAGGACATGAATCTGATGATGTCCACAAGCTTCAATGTACTGATGAGGACATATCAAAAACTGAAGAAAGAATGATAATGCTAGAATTATTGCTGTTATATATTCTTAAAAAAGAACTTTTTTCAGAGACAGGGTCTCACTCTGTTGCCCAGTCTGGAGGGCAGTGGCACAATCACAGCTCACTGTAGCCTTGACCACCCAGGCTCGAGTGATCCTCCCTCCTACCTCAGCCTCCCGAGTAGCTGGGACTACAGGTGCACACCACCGTGCCTGCTAATTTATTATTTTTTGTAGAGACGGGGTCTCCCTGTGTTCTCCAAGCTGTTCTCAAGCTCCTGGGCTCAAGCGATCCTCCCACCTCAGCCTCCCAAGGTGCTGGGATTACAGGCATGAGCCACCCCGCCCAGCCCTGTTATATATTCTTTAACACCAGGACTCACCAGGGAAAATGTCAAATGCCAGCACCATAGTTGTGTATACATGTTTGCAAAAGAAGAAAAATGGCGTCCTTTACCAAGTGAGTCTTGACACAGCAGAGGGGAAATACAGAGAGGAAAACATGTTGCTTGAAAAAACAAATTTCAACTCACCATCGCCATCACCTGCTTTTAGCAATGATTCATGAGATAGCCCAGATAACATCCAGGGAAGGCATGGGCAATTTCTGTTTGTCAGAAGGGCTCATGAGCTAAACTGTGTTAAATTGCATTTGGTCTGCCATGTGTGAGTATAAATGTGTTTAATACATGGCTGTCCTCCTCTCCTGTTAGATAGCACACTTGTGGGGACAGGGTCACATCTTTTGTGTCTTCTGCTTGGCGTCCTTGAGAGTGTGGTCTATATTTATGATGTGGCCTTGCTTTCATCAACGGTAAATTCTGGATAATAGCTGTGCTCCTCACCGCATCGTGGGTGAATTTAAACAAGAACACCAAAGAGAATGCACACAAAGCCTCTAGGTTCACCCCTGAGGTTTTCTGTTCCTTGGGAGGAAAACAAATGAGGAGAGGGCTTGAGGTTTTGGATAGGGAACGGGGGTGTTTCTGCTGCTCCAGCCAGGCTGTGTCAAGGTTGTGGGCCTGGGAAGAACACAGCAGAGGCCACCACGCGTCTCAAGTCCCCCGAGGGACTGGCTTGCTGAACACCAGGCCTCAGCCCCTGGCTGCAGAGACGGCCACAGCCATTGTGGCCCTGTGGCCCCTGAGGACTCATTTACCCTGAGGCATTTCTCTTCACTGCCCACACTGGGGACAGCTGTGGCTAAACCCACCGAAGTCAGTTCAGGTGAAGGCTCTAGAGGAAGAAGAGGCCAATGTGGGTGAATCGAGCCTCCTGTAAGGAGTTTCTTTCTATTTAGCACATTTTTTTAATTCTAGGGCTGCCAGATTTAGCATTAAAAATACAAGACACTTGTTAAATTTGAATTTCAGATAAACAACAAATAGTGTTTTAGCATACAGATGTCTCAAATATTGCAAATATTGCAAACTGGGTGTCCTGCGTTTTATCTGACAGCATAGAATCACACAGTTAAATGGGACAGTGATCACTTACTTACCTACTGCATTACTTTAGTCAAAACATATTTGAATTACCCTAAGCAAGGTTAGAGCCCACCTCTCTTGAACTTTTTTGCTTCAAGGACATCGTAGCATCGATTCTAAGTCTACTCTTATGGTATCTTTAGCCTCTGCGTGGGTATGTGTATGTGCACGTGCATGTGGCTGGTAGAAAGAAAACCATCTTTCTGTCCCTCTGTAGAACAAAGAAGTGTGTGCTGGCAGACCTGGGTTAGGTCCCGTGTCAGCCTCGTCTTCTGTCATTTGTGAACACTTGAATTGCTGGTGAGTCAGAGAACCTGGCAGAATAGGACACTTTGTGACAGTCTCAGAGAATAGAAGATGATCTTAACAAAGGCCTATGTATTCCAAACTCTCAAGCAAGATCTCTTAAAAAAAAATAAAATGAAAGGTAGGATGACAAAAATATGCTAAATGGTACTTTTAAAGACAGAAGTATCGTGTTTCTCACACTGTAGCATATAATTTAACAAACTGAGCTGTCAGTCATTATAAATGCATATGATTACTTTTTTGAGGTGCATAAACCTTCTAAAATGAAAAACGCATTCATGAACAACTAATACCAGGAATGTTTATAAGGAAAAATATTTGCATGTTGAAGTGTGACTGCTAGCAATTTGATAGAAGGTTTTTCCCATCTGTGAGGAAAGAAATGTATATTTTGACCTCCAAATGAGAAAAAGGCACTTCTTGGCCTTACTCAATTTCATGGCAGACATCTACCTCTATCACTCAACTTGCTCTGGAGAACAACAGGGTGGTCTCTCATTTTTCTGCTTGGTTTAGTTCAAAGATTAAGAAGTATGTGCAGCTGAATGGAAGCAACTTTCTCTTTATTATCTTCTCAGTTTTATTTTTACCCCCAAAGTATAGAAAAAGTCATGAATTGTTGGCTTGGCTGCCATTGACTCCCAGCACTTTCTGTGTCTTTCGGCATTGTACGAAGAGGTTTCCTTTCCCCATCTTAACCAACTGATTAAGTTGGATTTAAAATAGGTGAAGACTTTCTTTCCTTCCAATTCAAATACACTGTCCCTGCTTTGAGTTTCTGCAAAGGTAGTTCCTCCTTCTCCCTCCAAGGACTCTGGCCTCAAAGATCTACCCCCTTTCCTGGAATTGTCGGACCTGTGGAGGTGCAGCCCCTGGCTGACATTCTATAGCTCCTTTTCTGAGCTGGATACTGTGCCTCAAGTGCCAGCATGCTCAAAAGGAAGAGGGTGCTTGGCTGTCCCCAATCCTTTTGTTGTTGTTGTTGTTGTTGTTGAGAAGGAGTCTTGCTTGGTCACCCAGGCTGGAGTGCAGCGGTGCAATCTTGGCTCACTGCAAGCTCCGCCTCCAGGGTTCAAGCCATTCTCCTGCCTCAGCCTCCCAAGTAGCTGGGACTACAGGCACATGCCACCACACCCGGCTATTTTTTTGTATTTTTAGTAGAGACAGGGTTTCACCATGTTAGCCAGTATGGTCTCGATCTCCTGACCTCGTGATCCGCCCGCCTCACCCACTGTGCCCAGCCCCCAATCCTTTTTTTTTTGTTTGGAGACAAGAGTCTCGCTGTGTTGCCCAGGCTGGAGTGCGGTGGCGCGATCTCAGCTCACTGCAAGCTCCGCCTCCCAGGTTCAAGCCATTCTCCTGCCTCAGCCTCCCGAGTAGCTGGGACTACAGGCACGTGCCACCACACCTGGCTATCTTTTGTGTGTGTGTGTGTGTGTGTGTGTGTTTTTGGTAGAAACAGGGTTTCATCATGTTGGGCAGGATGGTCTTGATCTTCTGACCTCGTGATCCGCCTGCCTCAGCCTCCAAAAGTGCTGGGATTACAGGCGTGAGTCGGCCGCTTCAAATCAGCTATTATTTGATGGACCTCATGGAGTTTCAGTCTACGCAGAAATAGTTTCATATTTTGCCAAAAGTTTCAGGGGATCACTATGCACACGTGCAGTAATTTTCAGCTGTGAAGCTGTGTCTTCTCCTATGTCTTGTTCTGCAAATTCCATCCTTCTTAGCAGCTTAGAACTTAGCTTTCTCTTTGGGCTCTATCCCTCTTCTTGAAGCTTGGAAAGTGCCCCTAGGCAGAAAGCTGGAAGAACACAGGCTCACCCAGTGTATTTCCCTTTTCTCAAGGATCACAGCTCCATACTATGTACTTTTCAATGCCTGAAAACATTGCTTCATATATTTTGTCCATTTTTGTATTGTTTGTAGTGGAAAGTAAGTCTGATAATCACTACTTTGTTAAGGAAAGTGACTTGGCTGTCTCTTCACTCTAGTGCCATATATTTACAATTGACTATTAATTATTTAAATGGACACACTTACAATCATGCATGAAGAGCCAAAGATGCCAACAAGACAAAACAACAGGCAACTTAAAGAAATCCAGTGTTTCATATGTTTGGAGCACTTTCAATGAACAACTGAGACACCATGACATTTATACTTTATGTGAGATTCCATTGGACTTACACAGGTACTGGAATGTATGGCACCATGTTATGATAATGTAATTGTTCTTGTATTTTATTAAGAGTGGTAGTCAACCATTCATCAAATGACAATCACTGCTATGTAACATAGATCATCTGATAATCCAAATCCCTTCTTTAAGTGAAGAAATTGATACCTAAAGAGGGTAAATGACTTATCCAGGGCCACACAGCGAGTTAATCTCAGAATTCAGTCTTAAAGGGAGGGTTCTTCCTCAGCTGATCCTCTCCCCAGTTCACTGTGCTCAAACTCTGGACCTCCAACACTCCTTCCTCTTCCCACTCACAACGTGCCTGAATATAAAAAATTAGAGAGGAGCCTGTTGTCTCCTCCCCGTTCATTTTTAGGCTGGTTAAAAAAGCCATCTGTAACAACGAGATAATTTGCTGTAATGGAAAGAACATTGACTTGGAAGACAAATGATATGGGTTCTTCTCTTAGTGCAATCACTGATGCTCCCATGATCTGACAACTGATTGGTCCACTGCTCTCAATCTCAGTTTCCTCACCTTAAAATAATTAGGGAATGTCATTTCTAATGTTCCTACTACTTCCAACATTCAATGTGATGTGAGAACATCGCACGTGTTTAATGGCCACATTCCATTAAAGGTAACAGAAGGTAATAGAAGTTGAAGGAAACATGTACTGTTTTATCCCTGTGCCTGAATATGTTAGTGCCTGCAACTGTGGGAGAATTGTTCCGTGTGTGTGTGTGTGTGTGTGTGTGTGTGTGTGT
>NW_012102332.1:779367-807412 GCF_000951045.1 Mandrillus leucophaeus
AGGTGTAAGCCACCTCACCCAGCCAGCATTATGGATTTTTAAAGTCAGCATTTCACTCTGCCTCCCAGGCTGGAGTGCAATGGTACAGTCATGGCTTACTGCAGACTCGAACTCCTGGGCTCGAGATAGAACTACAGGTGTGTGCCACCATGACTGGCTAATTATTTTATTTTATTTTTTGTAGAGATAGAGTATTGCTATATTGCCCAGGCTGGTCTTGAACTCCTGGTCTCAACCAGTTCCCCTGCCTCAGCCTTCCAAAGTGCTGGGATTATAGATGTGAGCCACCGTGCCTGGCCAGCATTATGAAAATTTTAAGGATAATTTAGGACGTGTGTAAGAAAGCTGACAACATGTCATGCTTAATGAAACTGTCAGGACACTAACTCATCATGACTAAGAAAGGCTATGTTATTTTCTCATTTAAACCTCATGCAATTTATTAAGGTGTCTACTTATTAAAACCAAGGCTTGCTGTATTTTCCCTTCCTGGTTTCAGGCAGGAAATACATTTTTAAAGCTTTCAGTTATAAGGAAATAAACCGTGTCGTGGTATATCAGGTTTTAAAACACACTTTGGTCATCTTCTTTTTTTTCTAGTTTTTCCTTGCACTCAGTTACTTTTGTCACATGAATGGTCCATCATGTCTGTGATAATATTGGTGGGTTTAAAAGTGCTCTCAGTGAGGTCAGAGCAAGAAGCAGAAGCAGTGCTGTGGCACAGAACCCTTAAAAAGAAAATACAAAAGAAACGTTCGCTTTGTATCTTGATGTTTTACTAGTGAGTTATTTCCCCCAAGTACTTCCAGTAGATGTAACTATAACTCTGCCATACAGCCCAGCAGTTAATATAAGCTTATCTTTTTTCAACGCACAGGGATAGATTTATTGAGCTGATAATATTTGCTCACTCTTCTTTTCAGTGGTGATTTATTTAAACTCTCCAACTAATTTAAATTTAATAAAAAAGGAACTTTGCACATTGCTTTATTGAAGCTAGATTCATCTCCAAAAACTCTGCAGTATTCAAGATTGTGCAAAAGTGGCAATAACTGTTACTGGATTTAATTAAAAACAACAAATCATTTGGTCAGTGGTAATGGATGCTCTGTACAACCCATTGGATACATGGTAATTTAAGAAACCAATATTTTAATCTTAAAATGTTGGCTTAGACAAGACCCTGGAGCCGATGTCCCTGCTCCCCCTTTGCACAGCATGGCACCGTTTGATCCACAAGAGCTTTCCTTTGATGTTGGGACCACAAGGGTTGACTGGCCAGTGGGGAGCTGAGGCTGGCTTCTACTTTCCTTTAATTTGGTGTTGGGAAGGGAAGGAAGCCACACAGGATGCACTTTTTGGATGAAGGCCAGTAACACAGAAGGGGTTTTCTGGGAGAAGCCATAGACTGCTAATTATCTATGATGCTTGGAGAATTTTACTCAGCTGTCTCATGCAGGGCAATAAATGGACTAAAAATTGTTGAGATTTATGTGCGGCTATTCATAGCATGACCGTCATCCATCTCTTACTCGAAATGTTCGGAAGGCACAGCCTCTCAGACCTTCCTCTCGCCTGTGTCCCCACCCAGTTGGTTTAGGGAACAGCTTACGACCTCATTATCAGGAATTAGAGCGCAAGAAGAGGGCCATGGTGAATGAGGGAGGTCGCTCATCCACAGAAAGTGGCTGTAAAAGGGATATTTTGAAATAAGCAGATGAGCTATTTAGACTAAGTATTGCTGATTCTATAAATCCCCAAGAGAAAGTTATATAATGTCCACGGATGTGCCTTGGAAACCATGTAAACATTACATATCTACTGTCAGCCCTCCATATCTGTGGGTTCCTTACTGTGGATTCAACCAACCCCAAATCAAAAATATTCAAGGAAAAAATGCATGGTTGTATCTGTACTGAATATGTACAGACTTCTTTTCTTATTATAATTCCCTAAGCAATACGGTATAACAATAATTTACGCAGCATTTAGATTGTATTAGGTGTCACAAATAATTTAGAGAAGATTTAAAATATCAAGGAAGATGTACATTTGGTTAGATGCAAATATGTTTATTCTCTCTCTCCATCTTTTTGACAAAAGCCCAATCATGAATGTTTTAGGATCAGCTGATGTGCAACCTATCTTAAGGCTATTCACTTCTAGACTAACATGTAATTGTAGAATAAATGATGCCATGTTTTTAAAGATATTTCAAGCATTTTTCTGCAACTAGAGGTAATGGGGAGGAAAGGAGGAACAGAATGTAATCTCTTGTGACCCAGATAATACCTCTCTCTTTCTCAGGCCAGACTTGACTGCAAAGGTCAGAATTCCTTTCCAAGAAATGAACCAGAGTCATTTGTCTTCCTCTTCCTACAAAGATACATGTTTTTGAGTGAACATCGCTTACTGATAAAGGCTGAAAGCTGAAATGAAAAAAATGTATACATGTTGCCAGCCCAACTATTTACTCTATGAAGGTGTAAAATAGCCCACTTAATATTAGGACAGAACTGTTGATGTAAATCTGAAAGAAAAATGGGAGCATGGCTTTCACAGTAAGCCTTTTGTTAGTGCTGAGGGTTTACACAAAGGCACGGTTCCCCTTTTGCCTGGGCTGTATAATACAGGATGTGAATTACAGCAGATTCCCTGAGCAGGAATGAAATTTATGGTGAGGATTCAGAAGGCAGCGTTTGAGATTCATGGATTTCTAAATGTGCAGGCCACCATCGGTATCTGATATAGCTCAGGCAGTTTTTTTTGTTTTTTCTTGTGTAGCTTATGGTCTGTGATTTTGTTTATACCTCCTGCCAAATGTACTGTTACAAGAGTAGAACATTACATGCTCAATGGCTTAAAAGGCCAAGGAGGATGGAACATGAGCATGAGCCCCAGTGGAAGACGTGCAGGGCCTGGAACAAGCGCCTCTAAGGGGAAGAGCGAGCCTTCACCAGCGAGCCGAGCTGTGCTGCTCTGCGTTTGCTGCAGGTGGCGAGGTGTCTTCTTTATCAGCCCTGACAGCTGGCAGTCGAAGGAGCCGTGCATTAAGATGCTACCAAAGGAAGAGCAGGGGCCAGGGGAGCCCGGCTCTGGGGCCTGTAGTGAGGACAAGCACTCGGCTGTGAGCCAGAGGAGACTCCCCTTGTTTTCACGGAGGATCTTTCAGGTTCTTTGGCATTCATCACAGAATCCTACTGCATAGAAGTATACAGGATTTCTTAAGAAAATCATCCCACTATTTTCTCTTCATCAAAACGGGGAGGCAAATGTGGCTACCTTGAACAGAAAGTACCTTGCCTATGGGGAACTCACTTGAATGGTGAACTATGTGTCCCTCCAAGTCAAAAAAGTCACCTCAAAATGAGAGGTGAAGCCAGCTGGGCTTCCGGGTGGGGTGGGGACTTGGAGAAAGTTTGTGTCTAGCTAAAGGATTGTAAATGCACCAATCAGCACTCTGTAAAAACGCACCAATCAGCGCTCTGTGTCTAGTTAAAGGATTGTAAATGCACCAATCAGCACTCTGTAAAAACGCACCAATCAGCGCTCTGTGTCTAGTTAAAGGTTTGTAAATGCACCAATCAGCACTCTGTAAACACGCACCAATCAGCACTCTTTGTCTAGTTAAAGGTTTGTAAACACACCAATCAGCACTCTGTAAAAATGCACCAATCAGCTCTCTGTGTCTAGCTAAAAGTGTGTAAATGCACCAATCAGCACTGTCTAAAATGGACCAATCAGCACTCTGTAAAATGAACCAATCAGCAGGATGTGGGCGGGGCCAAATGAGGGGCTAAAAACTGGCCACCGGAACCAGCAGTGGCACCCTGCTTGGTCCCCTTCCATGCTGTGGAAGTGTTGTTCTTTCGCTCTTTACAGTAAATCTTGTTGCTGCTCACTTTTTGGGTCTGCATTGCCTTTATGAGCAGTAACACTCACTGTGAGGGTCTGTGGCTTCATTCCTGAAGTCAGCAAGACCATGAACCCACCAGGCGGAACAAACAACTCTGGATGCACCACCTTTAAGAGCTGTAACACTCACTGCCAAGGTCTGCGGCTTCACTCCTGAAGTCAGCGAGACCAAGAACCCACCAGAAAGAATAAACTCCAGACACATCTGAACATCTGAAGGAACAAACTCCAGACACACCATCTTTAAGAACTGTTAACACTCACCACGAAGGTCCGTGGCTTCATTCTTGAAGTCAGCAAGACCAGGAACCCACCAGAAGGAATAAACTCCGGACACAAAAATATCAAAGGTGTTGAGTTTAAGGAGAGTAAAGCAACTTTTCCAGCTCTTTCTGAAGCTCTGATTAAGAATGGGTCTTAGTATTTCCAGGTCACACTGCAGAGAGGAAAGCCAGGAAGGAGGCGGGAGTGAGTCTCTAGGCTTGTGCTGTCCATCCTGGACACTTGGAGAAAGAAGAGTGGGACATCTGGGGCTGGGAGAAATCACTTCTCTGCCATAAAGACGAGAAACTATACCAGGCTGAGTGCTGTGGCTCATGCTAGTAATCCCAGCACTTTGGGGGAGTTGAGGAAGGAGAATCGCTTGAGGCCAGGACTTCAAGACCAGCCTGGGCAACATAATGAGACCCTATCCCTTCATTAAAAAAATTAAAAAATAATAATAAAATAGCAAAGGTGGTCACATGTTTGTGTGGAGGACTGGAGGCCTGGGTCTTCACCCAGCATGCTCCCTTCTCAGGACTGTGCCTGGCATTGCTCTCAGCCTTGGCTTGAACTCCACCAGGCCCAGAACTGGGTGCTGCTGCTTCTCTCCCTCCGTTCTCTTTGCTCAGTCAACAAGCTCTTCCTGAGCATCTGTTGTATAAACTCACTTTGTTGGGATGCATGAGAGGATTTGCAACACCATTTCACAGCAGAACTCAGGCCTCTGTGAGTTCCGTCTATCAGTATTTTTTGAGTGTCTACCATGTCAAAATGCCATGTGGAGATGAAAAAGAAAAAAATAGAAAACACAGACACTACTGTGATGGTGAATTTTGTGTGTCAACTTCACTGAACCATGGGGTGCCCAGATTAAACCGTGTTTCTGGGTGTGTCTGTGCGATGTTTTCAGATGAGGTCAGCATTCACACTGGGGGAGTCGGTAAAGCGGATCACCCTCTCCGCCGTGGGGCGCGGCATCCAGCCTGGTGAGAGCCTGGGTAGAACAAAAGGAAGAGGAAGGAGACCTTTGCCTCTTTTTTTCTGCCTCACTGCTTAAACTGAGTCATTTCTTCTCATCTTCTCCTGCCCTTGAACTGGGGGTTACACCGTTGGCTTCCCTGGTTCTCAGGCCTTCAAACCCTAAATTACACACTAGCTCTACTGAGTCTCCAGTTTGCAGATGGCAGATGGTGGGGCTTCTCAGCCCTGTAATCACATGAACTAATTCCTCATTGTCTATCCATCCATCCATCTATCTCTATCTACCCATCTGTCTATTTCTCTATCCATCCATCCATCCATCTGTTCAACCATTTCTACGTCTATCTATCCATTCATCCATCTATCCATTCATATCTATCTATCCATCCATCCATCTGTTCAACCATTTCTACATCTGTCTGTCCATCCATTCATTCATCCATCCATTCATATCTATCTATGCATCCATCCATTTGTCTATCCATCTGTATGTCTGTCTCTATCTATCTATTCATGCATCCACCTCTATCTGTCTATCATCTATCAATCATCTATCCATCTATCCATATCTATCATCTATCAATCATCTATCCATCTATCCATATCTATCATCTATCAATCATCTATCTATCCATCTATCCATATCTATCTATCTATCTATCTATCTATCTATCTATCTATCTATCTATCTATCCATCCATCCATCCTATTGGCTGTGTCTCTGGAGGACTTGACTAGTACAACCACCCTTAAGGAGGTTTTGGTTTGGAGAGAGAACTTCCTTCCTGTCTGCCCGCCTGCCTACCATGCTTGTTATGTTATTATTTTATGGTGTTTTTCTTTTGGCCCTTATTAACCTACCAGCCACTGTGCTGGGCTCAGGGGGTACACCAAGCTGCCGTGTCTAAGCTTAGCTCTAGGGGAAATGCACACAGAGGCTAAGAGGTCGTGGTAAGAGGCTGAGACTCGAAATGGTGGTGGTTAGGGTGGTTTCACAAGAAAATTACAGGTTGGGAAGAAAAAAAATCCTGGGGAAGTAAAATAAAGGTTAAGTTCATCTAAAAGTCACCTTTTCCCAGAGATCTTAAAATACCTGGAGCAACAGTGATTGCTTCTCACTCTCCTGTATCCCTGAATTCTTGTTCAGCCCTAAAAATAGAAGCACTGAAAGCTTTCCAAGACCTTCCTGAAACAACACATTTGAGACCACATAAAAATATTTTATGATGACTTCTGTAGCCTGATTTCTTTCCATGTGTGACATAGAGAGTTCAAAGTCATTTCCACTGAAAACAACCCTCTTCTGATGCCTGTACACTGCTAACCACAGCCACTGCATCCCAGGGTGTGTGTGAGGCAGTTCAGGTGAGGGTTGCTGTCCCTGGCAGAGTGAATCCATTTTGGCAAGTTTCTCAACAGGGACATCCTTGTGAGGAAAGATCAGAGAGGTCTGTCCCAGTTAGTGGTGAAACATGTGGTGGCATTTACAGAGAATTTTCTGCTTTCAATGCACAAAAATAAGTCAGCTGATTACTTTTCCTGTGCAAGGGTATCCTGTCGGGAATCTCAGTTCTGTTTTTATTTTGAAATGGCTCCAGCAGAAAGATCCAAAGTAATTAAGCTTATTGCTGAAAGCATTGGTGTGTGACATTAAAAAATATGAATCCCTTATTTAGAACCAAGAAGCAGGGAACTACTTGTTAAATACTCCAAGGAAACTAGAAATCTGCCTAATACCTTTTGACTTCTAAAGCAGTAACTGGTGCACCAACTTATTAAACTCAAAGGAAGAAAAAAAAAAGCAAATGTTCTGAGGAAAAGAAGGGAAATTCCTAAGTTTCAGGTTTCTATTTCAATTAGGACAGCTCAACTTTATTTTTTTTTTTTAATTTTTATTTTTGGACAGACTCTTGCTCTGTCACCCAGGCTGGAGTGCAGTCGTGTGATCTTGACTCACTGCAACCTCCACCTCCCAGGTTCAAGCCATTCTCCTGCCTCAGCCTCCTGAATAGCTGGGATTACAGGCACTTGCCACTACGCCCAGCTAATTTTTATATTTTTAGTGGAGATGGGGTATCAACATGTTGGCCAGGCTGATCTCGAACTCCTGACCTCAAGTGATCCACCTGCCTCAGCCTCCCAAAGTGCTGGGATTACAGGTGTGAGCCACTGCGCCTGGTCAACAGCTCAACTTTATTAAGATTTGAAAATGTTTAAATATTGGTTACCACATGATTTAATTTACTTAAGTTTCCAAACTTAGTTTCAACTTCAGTTTATATTGAGAAATTAATCTTAGATCTTTTTTTTTTTTTTTTTTGAGATGGGAGCCTGGCTTTGTTGCCCATACTGGAGTACAGTGGTGCAATCATGTCTCACCACACTTTCTTTGACCTCCTGGGCTCAAGCGATCCTCTCACCTCAGCCTCCCAAGTAGATGGTACTATAGGCATGTGTCATCATTCCCGGCCAATGTTAGATCTTTGATACAAAGTTAGGTTTGTCTTTAATTTCATCTCTGTGTAAAATAAGCTTTAACATTCTTTTAAAACTCAAAATTTTAAAAAATGTAAGGTAGAGATAGCGCTAAGTCTAGTTACTTATTTAGGATTGATCAGTTTGGAATGTACTTAATTTTGAACAACCCGTAGCTCTTATGAAATGCAGATGATATTCATGCTTCTGTCTTCTTATATCAAAACCAAGACCTCTGCTTCAAAATGTACGGGCACAGTAAGTCTGTGTAATGAATAAGCAGAAGCATAAAAATCTCTACTGAGATCTGTCTGTAATAATAAGTGTTTGAGAGTAGCCTAATAATATGCATTTTATGCAATAAGTATTAATAATATGCATTGTACACAGTACACATTATCTACTGTAATATGTATTATACAATTATGATTATTGTAATTTGTATAAGTGTTGGCTAGCTGGCTTTGCTATCTTGGCTAGGCTCACTCACGTGCCCAGGAGTCAGCAGGTGATTGGTCGATCTTGCTTGGCCTTGGCTGGCTGACTGAGGTGACTGGGCTGACTTAGGATGGTTTGACTCACAGTTTGTAGACTACAGTGGTGCACAAATGATAGGCAGCCAATAGGAACTGTACTTCGAGTACCCATACATTCTGTTTTTCACTTGCAATACAGTATTCAATACATTACATGAGATGTTCAACACTTTATTACAAAATAAGCTTTGCGTTAGATGATTTTGCCCAACTGTAGGCTAATGTCAGTGTTTTGAGCATGTTTAAGGTGGCCTAGGCTAAGCTAGGACATTCTGAAGGTTAGGTGTCTCAAATGCACTTTTGATGATATTTTCAACATATGATGGGTTTCTTGGGATGCAGCCTCATCACAAGTCAAGGAGCATCTATATTGACAACAGAGACTAAATGGAAACATGCAAGGATGCTTGAGGCCGAGGCTGGAAAGTGGCACATCACCACTCCCCTGCATTCCACTGGCCACACGCTTCTCAAGGCTGGCACAGATTCAAGGGATGGGTGCTTCTTTGGTGAGAGTTGCCACAAAGTCATACGACAAAGATTGTGAATAAAAAGAGGGGTGAAGAATTGGGTCATTCATGCAATCAAGTTACACAGCCTGCTATTAAGAGTCAGGGTCAGGGCTATGATTCGATGCTGGACTCTGAGGCACTGGAGGAGGCAAGAGGGTCCGGGAGTTAAGGAAGGATATTTGCAGCTCACCGTGGGCTTCACAGTGACACACTGTAATTACTTGGTGTTGGAACGGTCTCCCCATTGATTCATACCCATTTTGATATCAGATGAAAGGTAGACTTTTCCACAGTAATGTTTGCATTTTTAGAGGAAATAGAAAGCCCAAAAATGGCAATCGTTTGCTATTTTATTTGGTTTTCACATGCTTTCACTTTAGTATCATGGCTCACAGTCTCAGAACCTGAAAGTGGCCTGGGCCCTTCGGCCCTCTGAGCGAGCCTGACTAAGGCAGGCCTGTGGCAAACCAACAGGTGCCCCTAAAACAGCCTATGTCAGGGAGGGAGTGTGTGTACCGGGAAGCACAGCCATGGCTTGGCACAGGGCAAGGAAAGAACACCAGACTGGCACCATGGGAGCCAGGGTCACGTGGCTACCAGAATCTCCTGTGGAGTGCAAACTCCAGCTTTGAATTCTGACTCCGATATACTAAGTAGCTGGCGTGACCTTGTCAAGTTGCCTAACTTCTCTATGCCTCAGTTTTCTCATCTTTCGAGTGGAAAGAAAAATAGTTTCTACCTTATAAGATTGGTAAGAAATCGGTGCAATAACAATAACAAAGCATTTAACATGGGCTTGGTGCACAGTAAGCAAGATTTCTATTATTATTTAGTCATCAGTTAATTTGTTGTTGGCCAGGTGCAGTGGCTCATGCCTGTAATCCCAGCACTTTGGGAGGTCAGAGTGGGCAGATCGCTTGAGGTCAGGAGTTTGAGACCAGCCTGGCCAACATGGTGCAACCCCATCTCTACTAAAAATGCAAAAATCAGCCGGGCATGGTGGTGGATGCCTGTAATCCTAGGTACTCCGGAGGCTGAGGAAGGAGAATTGCTTGAACGTGGGAGGCAAAGGTTGCGGTGAGCCAAGATCATGCCACTGCACTCCAGCCTGGACGACAGAGTGAGACTCCGTCTCAAAAAAAAAAAAAAATTGTTGCTCTTGGTTTGGATTACGGGAGGGAAAGAGGGAAGCCCGTAGGCTCTCTGAGCAGTAGGCACAATCAGCGGGGACACTGCACACTGCAGGTGGGTGGAAAGCATGTTCTGATGGGAGAAGTAGGCACAGAAGGCTGTGAAGATGAGCTTCCCAACCATCACTGTGACCCAGGGCTGCCCCTGCTTGTACTTGTCTGCTGCTTTACGGCAAAATTGTGCCCTTCTCTTTTGTTCTTGGTAATTATTTTAAATTGAAAACTGCACCTTCCCATAAATAAGAGTTCAAGCAATCACAGACTATATTAAATAAAGAACAAATTGCCAATTTACAGGCTTTCCTCAGATAATCATTAGTTGTGACCATTTGCTATAATGTAAAATGAATTGGTTTTCAAGAATACCAAAATTAATTGTATTCCAAAGCAGTTTCCATTTTAGGTGGTCAATTAACTTTCTTTCCTACAAATCTTTTGTGGTTAAGGACATTTTAGTGCTGTTAGAAAATAGCAGGATCACCATTCTATTATTCTTATGTTAATAATCATATTTTTTAATGACTCAGATTCTCTCTCCCTGGGGAAGAAACAAACTGCTCTCAGATTATAAATTTCTACAGTAGTCGTCTCCCCCACGCACAAGCCAGTTAGAGAGATGTATTTTCCACTAAATTCTATCATACAAATGTTTCCCAGGGCAACAGCAGAGATGAACTGTGATGAGAGCCAAAGAATTTTTAGATAAGTGGGTTCAAAGGCTAAGCAAGACGGGCTGGAGCTTTGTTTGTAAAATTTGGTATTGCTAGATAAGACAAATGAGAAAGTGCTTTCTTGTCTCTTTTATCATCATCAGGCGTGTAGAGAAATGTGTTAACCCTATTTCTAGCTTCTGTCAACTTGATGCTTTAACATCTGTCTTACAGGCAAATGCCAGGCACATCTTGTTCTTGACAACCCATGCCTGAGTTTCCTCACCTTGGCCTCTGGGCTTCCTCCTCGCCCCACACCTCCCTCCTTGTAGGGAATGTGCTTTGCAAATATAAACCAGCGATTCATAGCCCACACCCCAAATGCCTCCTCCTCACACTCTGAGCCACTATCCCTTTAGCCTAACCACCCCAAAGCCAGATCCCAGACAACTAGAGAGAGCACCCATGCCCCATAGCCCATCCAAGTTATTAAAGTTGCCCAATCTTAAGCCTGCTTGTTCTGCCTCCCCCATCCCTTCCTGTGGAAATGAAAGGCCTTTGTCCACAGCCCTTCCCGCCCCTCTCCCCCCCCGCCACGTGCCCACCCACTGCTTCATTCTGTGGCCTCCTGATGGTGGGAAATGTCTCCTGGAATCTGAGTATAACAAACATGTTTTCAATGGTGGTTATCTTGTGATCTGTTGGCCTTACCATATCTAAATAGTAATAAAACTAAATTAAAACAAGACTGGAGCTGAGTCTGGCAAGATCTGTTCCCAAGGGCTCCTGCCATGCGCCATGGAGGCTCCAGGGAGTATGGGCTGGCGAGAGAGGTTTGCTGTGGGGATTACCCACAAGGAGCGCCTGTTAAACTGGGACTTCCTGCCACATTGTAAATGCCACCTAACTCCAGAAATTGCCCTAAAACATCAGGAAATGGAGCAAGTGGCGAAGTCTTTGCCCTAGAAAGGAGGTGGCAGGGCCTGACACTTCACATATACCGAGACGTCTATCAGATTATGTGTTTTCCTGCCACCCAGGTTTGTATCTCATGAATCCCTTATGTTTAAAATTATCTGTGAGTGTCTGGTTTCAGCTCCAACATATAAAGAGTAGGAAGTCATAACTCCCATCCTCACAAAAAGAAAAAAGCTGAACAAACTGAACATCAATGACTTTCCTCAGACCCATCAGAAAATTGAGGTCACGGGGTAATCTGCCACCCTTAAGCCTGGAAACTTGGGAGATACACAGACTCACAGCTGAGGTCAGCTACGCCCAGGCAGAAGTCATGGGGCCAGGAGTGGGCAGGAATAGCCCAGTTGCAGAGGCTGAGCCTAGACCAACTGGGGAGTTAAAAACATATGGGATAGTGGTCTTTGTGGGCCCCCTAGTCTTCACTGCTTTTATCCGTAGGAGCACCACTGGATTTTTGCAGTGAAAATCACAGAAAAATCTCCTGCTTTCAGGCAGAGGTGGGGGAAAAGTAGCCCTTTGAAATAAGCCCAGAGCATTTTCTATAACTAAAGCCTGCTCTCAAGGGAAACCACTTTTCTAGAGCCTCATCTGACCTGGAGGAAGGGCAATTTAGAGAATTCCAGGCCTTTAATATCCTCTCTGTCTCATTTTAGAGGGGAAAAAGAAGAGGCCAAGAAATATTTCTGAAGGTCGGAGCCTGGGGTCTGCTAAAAATGTCCCACTAAAGTGGGACATTTTAGAGTACAGGCCCACTAAAAAATGAAATTAAGTTATGAGGGTGTAGAATGCTTCTCTCTACAAACACCTTCATCAGGGCTCCAGGGCAACCACAGTGGACTCCAACTGAGAGAGTTGCAAGATAAAGACTATTAAGAACAAGTTCTTAGGGAAACCAAAGATAACACAGGAGGAAACAAAACAAAACAAAACAAAACAAAACAAACTGCCAGTGAAACTAAAGGAAATCGAAGCTTCTGGTACCCACAGCCAAGGTGAACATTAAACACGCCCGATTCCAAGCCTGAAGAGTGTAACGCTTCACACTAAAAACCGGATTACTTCAGTTCTTATTGCCAAATACAACGCGTCCAAACAAAACAGAACCAAGCAAACAAAAACCACACAAAACCCCAAAACACAAACTGAAGACACAAATCAGGCATTAGAACCAGATCTTATATGATACATATTTTGGGATTATCAGATAAGGAATTTAAATTAATACATTAAGGACTTCAATGGAAAAAGTAGACAACATGTAAGAGAAAATGGATAATATAAGCAGAGAAATGGAAACTCTAAGAAAGATTCAAAAGGAAATGTTTGAAATTTTAAAACATATTGTGAAGAAATAATGCTTTTGATGTGCTCATCAATAAAGTGGACAGAACTGAGGAAAGAATCAATGACTTGAAGATATGTCAATAGTAACTTCCCAAATGAAGTGGAAGAGACAAAAAAGAATGGAAAAAATGGAACAGAAGATCCCTAAACTGTGGGATAATTATAAGAGATGCAATATATGTATGTACTGGGAATATCAGAATAAAAGAGGCAGAAGAAATACTTGAAGTAATAATGCCCAAGAATTTTCTGAAATTAATAACAGATACCACATCACAAATTCAGGAAGCTGAAAGAACAACAAGCAGGATAAATACCAACAAATCTACAACTGGGCATATCATATTCAAACTTCAGCAAACCAAAGACAAAGAGAAAATCTCGAAAGAAGACTGGGATGTAGGGGGACTCACCTAGAAATGAACAATGATAAGAATTACATGAGACTGGCTGGGCATGGTGGCTTATGCCTGTAATACCAGCACTTTGGGAGGCCGAGACAGGCAGATCACCCGAGGTCAGGAGTTCAAGACCAGGCTGGCCAACATGGTGAAACCCCATTCTACTAAAAATACAAAAATTAGCCAGGCATGGTGGTGCACACCTATAATCCCAGCTACTTGGGTTACTGAGGCAGGAGGAGAATCGCTTGAACTCGGGAGGCAGAGGCTGTAGTGAGCAGAGATCGCGTCACTGCACTCCAGTCTGCGCGACAAAGCAACACTCCATCTCAAAATAATAATAATGACAATAATAATAATAATTACATGAGACTTCTCATTAGAAATCATGCAAATAAGAAGAGCATGGAGTACATATTAAAAGTGTTGAAAGACAAGTCCCACCAACTTAGAATTCTGTATCCAGTGGCATTGTCCTTCAGGAATGAAGGGGATGTAAAGACTCTTCAGATAAGGAAACACTGAGGAAATTTTTTTAGTTACTCTTAACTAACTTACTCTTAGTAACTCAGTAGTTACTCTTCCCCTGCAAGAAATGTTAAAAGAAGCTCTTCAATGACAAGGATTTTGATATGGATTAGAAACGTGGATCTACATAAAAAATGGAAGAGCAGCAAAGATGAAATAAATGGAGGTGATTTTTTTTTTTGTTACTCTGAATTGAACTAATAGATCATTGTTTAAAGGGATAACAAGAAGAATGTATTGAGTGAGTATAGCTTATGGTAAAGTGGAATGAATGCCAGCAATGTTATAAAGAATCGGAGAAGGACTTGGGAGTTCTGTGTTACAAGATACCTGCACTGCTTGAAGAACAGGATAGGGTTATTTGAAAGTGGACTTAGGTAAGTTGTAAGATGCATTGCAAACTCAAGGGCAACCACTACAACTTTTTTAAAAAGATGTATAATTGATAATATAGAAGAGGAGAAAACTGAACCATATAAAATGCTCAATTAAAACCAGAGAAGGCAGAAAAAAGAGGAGACCATTTAAAAAGAAAAAGTACAATAAATATAAAACAGTTACAAACATGTGAGGAATTAATCAAAAAATATAAATAATCACTTCAAATGTGAACAGTCTAAAAATACCAATTAAAACACAGGAAAGGTCAGAGTAGAATTTTAAAAGACACCCAACCCAACTTGTGTACAAGAAACAAACTTTAAGTATAAAAACACAGATAGATTAAAAGTAATGGTTGGAAAAAGACATGATCTTAACCCATCAGAAGAAAGCTGAAGATAGCTACATCAAGCTCAGACAAAAGAAATTTCAGCGTAAGACAAGTGTCAGAGAAAAAGAGAGGCTTTGCATAATGGTAAAGGGATCATTTCTCCAAGAAGATACATCAATCCCTAACATATATAGACATAAAAACAAAGGTGAAAATATGTGACAAAACCTGATAGGACTGTAAGGAAAACCAGACAAATCCACTAGTATAGTTGGGGATGTCAACACCCCTTATTAGTAATTGACAGAACCAGTGGGCAGAAAATCAGTAAGTATGTAGTTTAAATGAACAACACTATCATTCAACTGAATTTAATTGACATTTATATAATATTTTACCCAATTATGGAACAATATACATTCTTCTCTAATTCCCATAGAACATTCGCCAATATAGACCACATTCTGGGTCATAAAACATATCCACTAGAGTAAGAATCACGGCTGCACGCGGTGGCTCATGCCTGTAATCCCAGCACTTTGGGAGGCCGAGACGGGCGGATCACGAGGTCAGGAGATCGAGACCAGCCTGGCTAACACAGTGAAACCCCTTCTCTACTAAAAATACAAAAAACTAGCCGGGCGTGGTGGCGGGCGCCTGTAGTCCCAGCTACTCGGGAGGCTGAGCCAGGAGAATGGCGTGAACCCGGGAGGCGAAGCTTGCAGTGAGCAGAGATCACGCCACTGCACTCCAGCCTGGGCGACAGAGCGAGACTCCGTCTCAAAAAAAAAAAAAAAAAAAAAAAAGGAATAAGAGTCACACATAGTCTCAGATCACAATGGAAATAAACTTGAAATTAATAACAGAGAAATAGCTGGAAAATTTCCAAACACTTGGAGATTAAACTACACATGCCTAAAAAAGAACATGGGTCAAAGAAGAAGTCTGAAGAGAAATTTAAAAAAATATTTTGTACTAAATGAAAATAAAATTAGGACCTATCAAAAGCAGCGTTTAGCGGAAATTTATAACATTGAATGCATATGTTAGAAAATAATAAAGATTAAAATCAAAAATCTAAACTTTCTTTTTATGAAAGTAGAGAAAGAAGAGCAATATAAACCTAAAGAAACCATAATAATAGAAATCATAAAAATCAGATTAGTAATCAGTGAAATTGAAAACAAGAAAGCAATAGAAAAAGTCAACAAAATGGTAGCTCAAGTCTGTAATCCCAGAAACTCACAAAGCTACAGGGTGGGAGGCCCACTTGAGGCCAGGAGTTCCAGACCAGCCTGGAAAACACGGCAAGACCTTGACTCTTAAAAAAAAATAGCAAAAATTTGCCAAGCTACTCAGGAGGCTGAGGCAGGAGGATTGCTTTGAGTACAGGAGTTTGAGGCTACAGTGAGCTGTGATCGTGGCACTGCGCTCCAGCCTGGGCAACAGAGCGAGACCCCATCTCTAAAAGAGAGAGAGAGGCAGAGAGAGAGAGAGAGACAGAGAAAGTCAGCAGAAGTAAAAGCTGATTATTTGAAAAGACTAATAAAATTGATAAAGCAATAGTCATGCTACCTAAGAAAAAAATAGAGAAGAAACAAATTATGTATATCCAAAATCAATGAAAGATTATGAATCTTTATCACACAGACATGAGAAGGATAATAAAGTAATATTATGAAGAAATCTATGCCCACAAGTTTGATAGCTTGGATGAAATGGAGGAATTGTCCTAAAAAAGCCACGAACTACCGAAATTCACACAAGAAGAAATAGATAATCTAAAGAGGCCTATAATAAATTATATAGGTTATATATATAAATTATATATACAATAAATATATAAAATTATATATAATAAATATAGAAAAATTATATATAATAAATATATAAATATATAATAAATTATATATAACCTATGTTACATAGGTTATATGTATATAAGCTATGTATGTCTATCTAAAACTTTTAGATGATAACATAAGAGAAAATGAAATGATCTAGGTTTTGGTGATAATGTTTTAGATATCACACCAAAGATAACATCCATTAAAAAAAGAACAAATAAGTTGGACTTCATTAAAATTAAATACTGATCTGTGAAAAACACTGCCTAGAGAATGAGAAGACAAGGCACAGACTAGGATAAAATATTTGTGAAATACATATCTGATAAAGGACTTACTCAAAATGTACAAAAAACTCTTAAAACTCAACAATAAAAAAAGTAATAACTTCAATAAAAATAGGAAGCTCTGAACACCTCACCAAAGAAGATACATAAATAAATAAGCGTATTAAAAGACTGTCAACATTTTATATCAATAGAGAATTGTAAATTAAAACAACATGAGATACTGCTACAGAGGCATTAAAATGAATACAATTCAAAATACTGGCACTACCAAATGCTGATGAGACTGTAGAACAACAGACACTCTCATTCATTGCTGACTGGAATGTAAAATGGCACAGCCACTTTGGAAGACACTCTGGCATTTTCAAATCCATCTAAAAATAATGTTTACCATATGAGCTAGCAATTTACTTAGCTGAGTTTAAGTCTTTCTCCCATGACAAAACCTGCACACAGATGTTTACTGAAGCTTTATTCATAATTGCCAAAATTTGGAAGCCACCAAGATGTCCCTCAGGAGCTGAAGAGGTAAATAAACTGTGGTACAGTCATCCTTCAGTATCCACAGGGGATTGGTTCTAGGATTCCTGTGGATACCAAAATCCTTGGATGCTCAACTTCCTTATATAAAATGAGATAGTGTTCACATGTGACCTACATACTTCCTCTCATATACTTTATTTTTGTTTTTTGTTGTTTTTTATTTATGTTTTTGCTTTTTGAAACGGGGTCTCACTCTGTCACCCTGGCTTGAGTGCAGTGGCACAAACACGGCCCACTGCAGCCTCGATCTCCCAGGCTCAAGTGATCCTCCCACCTCAGCCTCCAAAGTAGCTGGTACTACAGATGTGTGCCACCACGCTAGGCTAATTTTTATATTTTTTTGTAGAGACACGGTCTTGCCATGTTGCCCAGGCTGGTCTCCAACTCCTGAGCTCAATGAATCTTCCCATCTTGGCCTCCCAAAGTGCTGGGATTACAGGTGTGAGCCACCATTCTCAGCCTTGGATTTCATTTTTTGGAGCACTTATTTTAAGTATATAGAAAAAATTGAGCCAATCATACAGGGAGTTCCTGTAGGCTCCCTCTCAGCCACACAATTTCCCTTATTCCTTAATATCTTATATTAGTATGGTATGTTCATTACAATTAATGAACTGATATTGATATGTTATTATTAACTAAAGTCCATAGTTACATTAAGATTCACTCTTTGTGCTGTAAAGTTCTATTGTCATACAGAGTAGTTTTATCACACTAAAAATAATCTGTGATACCTCTGTTTATCCCCATGCCACTGATTCCCTGGCAACCATTGATCTTTGGTTTTACCTTTTCTAGAATGTCATATGTAAGTAACCATAGAGCTGGCTTCTAGCTAGACTGGCTTCTTTCACTTAGCAAGATGTATTTAAGGTTCTTGCCTGTCTTTTCGTGACTTGATAGCTCATTTCCTTCTATTGCTGAACAATATTCTATTGCATGGATGTACCAAGATTGTTTATCTATTTATTATTGGCAATTATGAATAAAGCTTCTATAAACATTCATATGCAGGTTTTTATGTGAACGTAAGTTTTCGACTCAATTAAGTACTTAGGATTGTGGTTGCTGGATCATACCGCTAGGTTTAGATTTGTAAGAAACTGCCAAACTGTCTTCCAAAGTGACTGTATCATTTTCTAATACCACTAGCAGTGAAAGGGTTTCCTTGCCTACCGTAGGTACTAACAGTGGTTTGTATTTGAACCATTTTAATAGGTATGTAGTGGTTTACGTTTGCAACTTCCTAATGACATGTGATGTTGAACATTTTTCATATATATATTTGCCATTTATATATTGTATTACTTAGCTAGGGCTGCCATAACAAAATATCACAGAATAGGTGGCTTAAACAACAGAACTGGATTTTCTCACAGTTCTGAAAGCCGTAAGTCCAAGATCAAGGTCAGGAGGGTTGGCTTCTTCTGAGGCCTTTCTCACTGACGTGCAGATGAACTCCTGGCTGTGTTTTCATACGGTCTTGCCTCTGTGACGCACATGTTATATCTCAATTTCCTCTTCTTGTAAGGATACCAGTTAGATTGGATTAGGGTCTACCCTGAAGACCCCTAAAGACTTCATTCTAACTTAATTATCTCTTTAAAGCCCTTCTCTTCAAATATGGTTACATCCTGAAGTATGAGAATTAGGGCTTCAACCTATGAATTTTGGGGGAACACAAGCAGCTACTAATGTATCTTCTTTAGTGAGGTATCTGTTCAGATCTATTGTGCATTTTTAATAAGGCTGGTTTTTTATTGTCTGCTTTTAAGAGTTCCTTGTATATTTTGGACATAAGTCCTTTATCAGACACATGTTTCGTTAATATTTTCCTAATTACGTGGCTTGCCTTTTTATTCTCTTAATGAAGTCTTTCAAAACCAGAAGATTTTAATTTTAATAAAGTTCAAGTTTTCAATTTTTTTTTACTCGGATTATGCTTTTGGTGTTGTATATAGAAACTTACCACCAAACTCAAGGTCAGCTACATTTTCTCCTTTCTTTTAGAACCTTTATCGTTTTCCATTGTATATTAAGGACTATGATACATTCTGAGTTAATTTTGTGGAAGAGATGAGGTCTGTGTCAGGTTCTTTTTTTTGTTTTTTGTTTTTTTTTTTGCATGTGGATGTCCCATTCTTCTAGCATCACTTAATAAAAATACACCCCACTCTGCATTCGGTTGTCTCTGCTGTTTTGCAGAGTCTCTGCTCAAAGGTCAGTTGACTATATTTGTGTCAGTTTATTGCTGGACTTTCTGTTCTGTTCCATTGATCTATTTGTCTATTTTTCCCCCTTACTCTACTGTCTTGATTACTGTAGCTGTCTAGTAAGTCTTCAAGTCAGATACAAATACTACCTGACTTGAAAACTTACTAGACACCTACAGTATTTTCTACAGTACTTTCTCCAGTATCGTGTTAGCAATTCCAGCTCTTTGTTTTTCCATACTAACTTTAGATTTGAATTCTTGTTATCCACAAAACAACTTGCTGGGATTTCGATTGCTGGGATTTTGATTGGGATTGCATTGAACCTATCGGCCAAATCAGGAAGCACTGACATCTTAACATTTTTGAGTCTTCCTGTCCCTTACCATGAAACACATCTCCATTTAGTTAGTTCTACTTTGCTAACTTTCATCAGAATTTTGTAGTTTTTCTCAAATAGATCTTGCATATATTTTGTTAGATTTATACCTTAGCAATTCATTTTGGGGGGTACTAATGTAAATGGTATTGTGTTTTAAATTTCAAATTTCACATTTTCATTACTGGCATATGAGGAAAGTGATTGACTCTTGTACATTAACTGTATCCTGCAGCCTTGGCACAATCACTTATTCATTCCAGAAGGCTTTTTATTTTGTCAATTCTTTGGGATTTTATACACAGCAATCACATTATCTGTTAACAAAGACATTCTTCCCAATGTGTATATCTCTCCCTTGCTTTTCTTTCTTTCTTTCTCTTTCTTTCTTTCTTTCTTTCTTTCTTTCTTTCCTCCTTCCTTCCTTCCTTCCTTCCTTCCTTCCTTCCTTTCCTTCCTTTCCTTCCTTTCCTTCCTTTCCTTCCTTCTTTCCTTCCTTCTTTCCTTCTTTCCTTCTTGTCTCATTCTGTTCCCCAGGCTAGAGTGCAGTGGCACAATCTTGACTCACTGCAGCCTCAACCTTCGGGCTCAGGTGGTCCTCTCACCTCAGCCTCCCAAGTAGCTGGGAGCACAGGCATGTGCCACCATGCCCGGCTAATTTTTGTGTTTTTTGTAGAGACCGACTTTTGCCATATTGCCCAGGCTGGTCTCGAACTCCTGAGCTCAAGCCATCCGCCCACCTCGGCCTCCTAAGGTGCTGGTGAGAAGAGTCAGTTTTCTTGACCCTCTTCATGGGCGTTTCATTCAGCCCACTGCTGGCCACTCCTCAGGGGAGAGAGCGTGTGAGCAAGTGCAGGAACCGGAGCGAACCAACACTGGACCTGGCTGGTCGCGCCTCTCCGGGGCAGCGGGCTGTGTGGACCCGCAGCAGCGTCCAAGCCTGTTACAGCCAGTGCTCTTTCAGCTCTGCCGTTCGGGGACGGCCAAGTGACAACCAGCGCAGTGGAGGGTGAGGATGGCAGCCCCCGCCCTCTGGCACCCAGTTCTGGTCCAGCATTCAGGAAGAATCAGGTCACACGAGCTTTTGGGAAGGTGATGCGGCCGGGCGCGGTGGCTCACGCCTGTAATCGCAGCACTTTGGAGGCCGAGGCAGGCGGGTCACCTGAGGTCAGGAGTTGGAGACGAGGCTGGCCAACGTGGTGAAACCCCATCTCTACTAAAAATACAAAATTAGCGGATGTGGTGGCACATGCCTGTGGTCCCAGCTACTCGGGAGGCTGAGGCAGGAGAATGGCGGGAACCCGGGAGGCGGAGCTTGCAGTGAGCTGAGATCGGGCCCCTGCACTCCAGCCTGGGCGACAGAGCGAGACTGTCTCAAAAAAAAAGAAAAAAGAAAGGCGATGCATGTGGAAGACTTTACTGAGCAGTGGGCGGCTCTCAGCAGAAAGGGAGGGGCTGAAGAGGGGATGGGAAAGGGTTTTTTTCCCGAAGCCCAGCCGTCTCTGGCAGGCCCCCTCGGAGACCACCCCGTCTGAAGTTAGCCACGTCTATCCCTAGTCTCCAAGGCTCCGTTGCTTCTCTGCTCGCTGCCCAGCCACTTGTATCCTCCACACTCAGCTACTTGTGTTGCTCTGCCAGCTGAACTCTTTTATGGGCTTAAGTCTTTTATGGGCACAGGATGGGGCGGGGCAGGCCAAAAAGGCAACGTTTGGTCAGAAAAATGGGGTCAGCTGTTTTCACTTAGGGCCGCCCTTCCAGGCTTAAGGGTGGAGTTTAGCCAAGAGCCCAGCGTTTCTGTGTCACTGGGATTACAGATGTGAGCCACTGCCTGGGCCTTTCCTTTTCTTTTTGGGTTCTTTTTTTTTTTTTTTTTTTTCCCCTGAGATGGAGCATCACCCTGCAACCCAGACTGGATGGCAGTGGTGTGATCTCAGCTCACTGCAACCTCCGCCTCCCAGATTCAAGCAATTCTTTGCCTCAGCCTCCGGAGTAGCTGGGATTACAGGCACCTGACACCACGTCCGGCTAATTTTTTATTTTTATTTTTATTTTTAGTAGAGATGAGGTTTCACCATCTTGGCCAGGCTGGTCTTGAACTCCTGACCTCATGATCCACCACCTGAGCCTTTCAAGGTGCTGGGATTACAGGCATGATCCTTTTCTTTTCTATTATTGCATTAGCTGTGACTTAAGTACAATGTTGCAAAGGAGTGTTGAAAAGAAAACACAGGTAGATGACTAAACTAAATCAGAAGATAATACATGAACATTATGAAAATTTCAACAAAGAGGTAGAAAACATTTTTTTTTAAAACAGAAATTCTGGAGCTAAAGAACACAACCAATTGAACTGAAAAATTTCAGAGAGCTTCAACAGTAAATGTGACCGAGAAGAAAAGTCAGTGAGCTTGAAAATTGGTCATATGATAGTACACAGAGGAAGCAAATGGAAGAGAACCTACAGGAGTTATGAAACTCCATCGAGCGAACCAATATACGAATTACAGAAGCTGCAGAAGAAACAGAAGAACGTGTTTCCTTATAGTCAAGAGAAATATCACGGGCAGTTGGAAGCCTGACATGTGTGTGGACCTCTAGTTGAACAGTGAAACCTCAGGGGCTAGTTAGTGGATGGGAATCCACCCTGGGGGATCCAGGAGGGTTTATGAGCTCAGACTTTGGCCCTGTCCTGCTTGACATTTTCAGGAAGGATTTAAGGAAGACAACTGTGTGGATTATAGGACAGAATTTGGAAATTTAGAAAATGAGTGCTGCTTCAGCAGGTCAGATCACAGCCAGACGGATTGGACAGTGGTAATCATAGTGAACCAAAGGCACTGGTGGAGGGAGAATTGACTCAGCATTGGCAGAAGTTTAAAAATATTAATAAAAGACTGTAGAATGTTGGGGGGAAAAAAGGCTGGCCAGAAGGACAGGTATTTCAAGAACAGGTCAGTTTCTGCTGCATGAAGGACCCCCCAAAGCTGCCTCATTGGCGAGTCCCCCATGCACAAGGCCAGACCTCAGCCTCGTGTGCTGTCAGGAGCCAGTTACCCAACTGCACCCACAAAGGTCTCCAGGAGGGGAGGCAAAATGTTCGACACCATTTCCCTTATTTTAGCAGAGACGTTTAATGGCAAGAGTAGTGGATTTCTTGTCTCTTCTTGTCAGTGTTTTCAAATTGACTCAATACTTCAGTGGGAACATTGCAGTCCCACCCAAACCGTTTAGAGAGCCTGTCCAGGTTTGGGACCTCCACTTGAAGCACAGTTGGTCTGTCTGAGCGTGGCTTTCAACTCAGTTTCCTCAGTCCCTGGCTCTACCTCCTTGCCAAGGCTCTTCACTGTGAGGTTTCAGGAGCTCAGTTGTATTCGCTCTGGATTTTGGACAGAGCCCTTTTAGTTCTCCCTTTCTTTCTCAATTGTTTTTCTCAGCTATGTTTCAGGGAACCAAGTCTCTCTACCCATCTAAAGGGTGATTTAGATAATGTCCCACTGTGGGCTAGTGGCTGGAAGCCACACTGCAGAGAGGATACAGATGTTGGATAGCAGATAAAGTGGGTGGCCCATATGCCCTGAGCTTCAGTGAATCCGTATTTCTATTTCAGTAAAGAAATAAGCAACCTGACCTGCAAGGAGAAAGTCATCAGACCTACCCTAATTGGCAGGGAATATATGGGATAGATGAACAATTAAGTATTCCTATAAGGGAGTTCTTTCTCAAATCTAGGACAGAGTGGGGAGAGAGAATTCCAGAGACCAGGTTCAGCCACAGATCCCAGATCCAGAGAAAAGAGGATGGAGACTCATAGACAAAAGAAACAAGATAAAAAATCAAAAGCAGTATGTAAACCTATTTGGTGCCTGATTTAAAATAAACCAACTGTGAAATGATATTTTGAGACAATTGGGAACCTTCAAATATGGACTGGGCATTAGATGAAGTTAAGAGATTAATGTTAATTCTGTGAAATGTATTTATGTCATGGTGGTAACAATAAAATAGTCATTAGCAGTTAGAGACAATTGAATGAAATGTTTATGGGATGAAATGATATATCCTTAAAGTTCTCTAGCAAGTGATCCAGTACAAAACCAGTCAAAGAAAAAAATGGGGGTGAATGTGATAGATGATGCAAAGTTAAACACAGTATTGATAATTGTTGAAGCTGGAACATGGGCATATGGGACATTTATTCTATTCTGTTCTTTTGCTTATTTGAAATACCCGTAACAGTTTTTAAAAAAATAGTCCATCTAGAAAGAAAAGGATTGTTACTGTGATCTTCCCTATTAACAGATTTTTATGTTTTCAAATGAATTATTCTTTATATATTGCTCATTGCATTGAGTTCCTGTACCATCTCATATTAGGATCGGGCTGACAGAACAAGTAAGGAATCCAATAAGGGCTGACAGTTTGGAAATGCCTGGGGTGAGGGGGCCAAAAGCTAGTGTCTCCTCTGAGAATGGAAATGTTCTCTTTCCTTCCAAAGGCACACCATCGGGAGAGACTATTAACTAAACTACTGGGTTAAATTCAATTCACAGAGAAATAGGGCTTTCCAGAATATCCTCAAATCAATACTGAAAGACTTCTTGGAAAGGGCAACCAACAGCAAATCATAAGAAGCATAGACCCAAGCAGAAATCACGTACAGTTAAATGGCTAGGGAAACATGTTTACTCAAAAGGCAATGAGATTTGGAGTTGTGTCCTAAGTGTTGTACTGTGAAATTTCAATTAGGAGCTAAGTGCTGTGAAATGGGCTGTGCTCAAGGACTTTGGCCGACCGTTAGATGTGCACTACAGTTTTCCAAGATATCAGGGTGAGCACTGGTATTTTGTTTGGGTTACATGGAAATGTTCTGATGCCTTTCGAAATGTGTGTTTTCTACCATGGGAGGCGAGATGGGTGCACTTATTCATACATGTGCACAAAATGTACAAGATGTTGGTGTAAAGTGTCACACTGGAAGTAAAACAAGATGTGAGGAAGTTCCCAGCAACTCGGCACACTCAAATTCCCTTAATGAGAAGAAAGAAAAAGACTTCATTATGGTCCCTTCCAGTAGGTTGATCATCTGAAACACAAAGTGAAGGCAGGTTGGAAGAGCACATTGTTTTCCTGTAGATAACCACACTCCTCAAAGCAGCTGCTCCAGAACGGAATGCTTCTTTGGCTCCATCTCTGGGAGAGACAGGGGGGAGAGAGTAGTTTTGTTCGAATAGCGTTCTCAGAGTTGGTGAATTTAGTCAAGATTACAGATTTGTCTTTCTGCTTTAGGGTCCCAAAACGGGATTGCAGGAAAGGAGTTAATTTTGTCGTCTCACAGGGAAACCATTAAAATCCTCTTGCTGGGAAAATCATGGAAGATTGTCAAATATCGCCAAGACCTCCTGCCATCAATATTCAGGAGCCCAGCTTAAACCTGCTCTCAGGGTCCGTGCAGAAAACAGGTGTAGTCAGCATTTTTTTTTTTTTTGCCAGGCTTCAGAGAGTGTTGGTAAAACAAAAATGATTAACACATTTCCAGGAGAGAGCATGGCACTCACAGAAACATGAGATACGAAATTCAAGTCATCAGAGTCTAGTTCTGTGGTTCAAGAGCTGTGTGGCTCTGTGCAGCTTAATTACTCTTCGCTTCAGTTTTGTAATGCGAAAATAAGAATTATCTGGTTAAATTTGGTGGAAATTAAATAAAATAATAAATACTAGGTCTTTTCTAAGGGAACACTTAATACAAAGAAGACTTGTTATAGAATCAGGGAACATTAATGCCTTGTATTGTATGATAGCGACATAAATGAGGTGCGATGGGAGTGAGGGTGACAGCTGAGGTGGTTTTCCAGGCAATGAGTGTTTGTTTTGGGGGACTGAGGTGCGGAAGGAGGGCGGCATCCTGCAGGGGGTCTGCAGGGGACATCGGGGCAGCCAGGTGAGGCTGAATATCCCTTTGTGACTGTCTTGGAGTTGTGAGGCCTCAGATGGGTACTTAATTTCCTGAATCTTCAGCTTCCTCACACAATATTAATGAAGGTTTAGAATTCTGAACTTAATATTTGGTAGTGGCACATTAGCATGGTTCATGCATCAAGAATGCGAGCAGGTGGCCTGGGAAGCTCCCGTTTGCTGGGGTCCCATTGTAGCAGGACGAGCCGCTCAGACACCAGGTTAAAGAAGGAAGAGCTTTATTTGACTGGAAGCATCAGCAAGACTCACGTCTCAAAAACCGAGCTCCCCCAGTGAGCAATTCCTGTCCCTCTTAAGGGCTTACAGCTCTAAGGGGGTCTGTGTGAGAGGGCGGTGATTGATTGAGCAAGCAGGGGGTACGTGACTGGGGGCTGCATGGGCTGGTAATCAGAAGGGAACAGAACAGGACAGGGATCTTCACAGTGCTTTTCCATACAATGTCTGTAATCTAGATAACATCACCGGTTAGGTCAGGGGTTGATCTTTAACCACCAGGCCCAGGTTGTAGTGCCGGGCTGTCTGCCTGTGGATTTCATTTCTGCCTTTTAGTTTGTATTTCTTCTTTCTTTGGAGGCAGTAATTGGGCATAAGACAATACGAGGGGTGGTCTCCTCCCTTACCATCTTCGCCCTCCACTAGCTGTTGTCCTCCCAGAGGTACTTGTTTGGTTTTCTGTGTTTGTGTTTGCTTTTTTTTTTTTAATTTATGAGCCACATATATTTTTTTATTTTCTCACTTTCTTATTTAAACAAAATGGTTGCATGGAGCACATTCCATTGTTCTCCAAACTGCTTATTTCCCTTCACATCTTTTGTGAGAATATTTTAGAGTGAGTTGTTGAAAGCTGATCTCCAAATTCCTCTATGGAGACATAATGATGAAATTATCTAAAAGTGCTGGTGCCAACCTGGTTTCATGTTACAAAGCCCCAGGATGGACCTCATCACAACGCTCTGCAACTTGAACATCTCCATTTACCACCTGTTTGCTGTGGAATGTGATCTACACGTGTGTCCAAATACCCACAGTCTGTCCCTGGTCCTACCCCAGCATTCCATCCCAGGGGACCCACGAGGGCTGCACAGTGCCTGGTCATTTCTCACAGGCCCAGGTCTGGAAGGACAACCCAACCACACCTGGTGCTCAGGACCTGCCCAAGGGCATGCACCCCGCTGGGTCTGACATGAGTGATCGAAAAGAGGACTACATGTTGAGGCTTTCTCAGGCCTCCCCAAACAGAATTATTTGCCAGAGTGCTTTGTTCAATGTCTAAGGTAGTGTTGTTAGTGATAGCTATTGTGACTTGTCACGAATGCACCTGCCTCTGTGTTAGACTGCGAGGTTTGTTGATGAAAAAATTTGAAGAGATTTATTCTGAGCCAAGAATGAGGACCATGACCTGTGAGGCAGCCCCAGGAGGTCCTGATGGCATGTGCCCAAGGTGGTCAGGCTACAGCTTGCTTTTATACACTTTAGGGAGACATGAGACATCAGTCAATACATGTCAAATATGCATTGGTTTGGTCTGGAAAGGTGGGACAACTTGAGGGGTGGAAGCTTCCAAGTCATAGGTGGATTCAAAGATTTTCTGATTGGCAATTGATTGAAAGAGGTAAGTTATTATCCAAAGTCCTGGACTCAATAGAAAGAAATGTCTGGGTTAAGATAAGGGGTTGACAAGGGGTTGTAGAGACCAAGGTTTTTTATCATGCAGATGAAGCCACCAGGTAGCAGACTTGGGACCTCTTATCAGACCTAAAAGGTGCCAAACTCTTAGTTAATTCTCTCCTGGATCAGGGAAAAGATCTGGAAAGGGCAGGTAATTCTCTACAGACCATAGATTTTTCCCCACGACAAAGCTTTGCAGGGCCATTTCACAATACGTCAAAGGAGTATTTCTAGGTAAAATACTTTGACTTCTTTTAGGGCCTGCTGTCTGTCATGTGATGCTGTCTCTTACTGTTATGAAGAGTCTGCCCTGTCAGTCTTAAAATCGCTATTTTAATGTTAATGCTGGTCAGTCGTGCCTCAATCCCAAAAGGAGAAGGGTACCATGAGACATGCCTGACTCAACTTTCACTCGTGGTCTGAGCTAGTTTTTCACGTTTCTTTGGAATGCCCTTGGCCAAGAGAAGGGTTCATCAGTCGATTTGGGAGCTTAGAATTTTATTTTTCATTTACAGGTGGTTGAAAGTGGGGCTTACCTGTCTTGTCTCTGGGGAGGTGATGAAGGTGGAAATCAAAGGTATCTTTCTTTTTTTTTTTTTTTTTTTTTTTTTTTTTTTTTTTTTTTTTTTTTTGAGACGGAGTCTTG
>NW_012102332.1:807572-822521 GCF_000951045.1 Mandrillus leucophaeus
GTTAGCCAGGATGGTCTCGATCTCCTGACCTCGTGATCCGCCCGTCTCGGCCTCCCAAAGTGCTGGGATTACAGGCTTGAGCCACCGCGCCCGGCCAAAGGTATCTTTCAAAGACTCCCCTGGGGTAGGCCAGCACACTCTCAGAAAATAAGCCCTTAACCTCCTCTGGTGGGGGACACTCTGCAAAGAGGAATTCAAAGTCCTTTTGGCTCCTCGGGGGTCTCATTCAGCACTAGTTGAATCAATGAATGAATGGCAAGTTCCTTTGGAACACCTGCGGAGTCTGACACAACTTAGGTGTGTGATGATGGCAGAGCAACAAAATACCCCTACAGCAAATACAATGGCTTATGGATACCTGATTAAAGAGATTAGCAAAGGACCCCACATGTTTAGTTGGCTCTGAAGTTTGAATAGTGTGCTCATGGAAAAGGATCTTCTCTTCTGAGTTGGGTAGATCTTCAATATGGCCACAGATCTAGCTTGTTTTTCATTCTCCCTGAGTAATGCATTTATGCCTTCATTATCTGTAGGAAAAGCTTTTGCGTTATAAATCTGGGTCATTTCACAATACATTCTTGACACAAACCCCTGATGCTGCACTTGCACCATACTTTCTGTAGAAGCATCGTGACAACTGACGTGATGTTAAGTTAATCCTGTGTCTGCTTCATGGTCTACTCATCCTTTACACATGCTGGCTACTCAATGCATGCTTCTGAATAAATGAATGAGTGAACTAATGAATTAATGAATAAATGAAAGCTGAAGAAGTGCCTACACCCTGCCAGTCAACTGTGGATACAGAAAATTAGGGAGAAGAGGCAGTCACTGTCTACCCTACCCTGTAATTCAGATTCAAGAGACAAATCGCCCCCAGGACTCCCTCCCATCCACTGCCTCAAGTGATTTTCACTCTGGCTAACATGGCTTGGATTTGAATATCACAGCTGACAAGCACAGGCTAATAGGATGTTCTTCTATATCTATCTAACATGAAGAAGCACGACTGTATTTTCCACCATTTGGTTTTATAAAACAAGAAGCATTCCTTACTGATGATGGTGTGCGGTGTTTATCATGTTCTGGGTGATTAATTTGTTTTCATAAAGTGACAGTCCTACAAATGAAAGGAAAATCTAACTGAAGGCAAATGCTAAAGATCATGTGAAGCAGGCTTTAATTTTTGATATAAATAAATAGTCCACAGACCATAAACACATCTCTAGCCTTGAAAAACCATCAGGAAAACATTGCTTACGGCAACCAGAAGACCCTGCCCTTTCAGAACCAGAGCTTCTCTCATCCGTTTCCATGGTGATTGAAGCTCTGCCATCTAAACACACCGTGGTCCCCACCTCCGTTTCCATGGTGACTGAAGCTCTGCCATCCAAACACACCGTGGTCCCCAGGAGGAGCTGATGAACAAAGGCTGCAGAGGGATTACTAGGGAAAGACAAAAGTTCCTTCTCTCTCCTTTATTCTCACATTTCAATTCAACCTAATCCAAGAGGAGAATAGGAATAAACTGAATTGGAAACGTCCTTTGAACTGCAAATCATAGTCTACTGTGATTTTTATTTATTTTTTAAAAGTTTGAGGTTTTGTCTCCAATTTATACATTTAGTCTTTACGATTCCATGATAGGTTTTGGAGATAAATGGTGGCTACTTGGGGAGATAAATTCAGGTCTTCCTGGTGGCTGCAGGAGGAGGCTGTCAGCGAGGCCGGGAGACTGTGGCCCGGCAACTGTGCTGGTTCACTCTGTGTTTGTTCACCTGAGAGCTGTGCCACATCAGTGCTGAAACCCACCTCTCAGAGGGGCTGCATTCTGGTGTTGCATCTGGGGGAAAGAATAAAGCTCTGTTTTACCAGCACAAAGATATGCTTAAATTGCAACAGATTTTTATATATATGTATAATTTAAAAACTTTTTTATAGAGATGGGGTCTCACTATGCCACCTGGCTGGTCTTGAACTCCTGGGTTCAAGTGATCCGACCACCTTGGTCTCCCAAAGTGCTGGGATGACGGCGTGAGTCACCACACCCAGTCCAGAACAGCATTTTTAAGCTGTATACACGTGTGATCAATAATAAATGTTTTCTGCTTAGGTAATAATGATGACCACCTGGAACACAGGACACCAGGCATTTCCCGGAGTGCTTTGTACATGCCACGCCTCATTTAATCCTTACAACAACCTCGCAATAACCCCGAGACGGCCCTAAGACAGACGTATGATTAGCCTTGAAGAATAGAGATGATGAAAGTTAGAAAATCTGGCAGGAGTCACTCCAAAAGACCCTGGTTTCTATGCGTAAGCCGACGCTCTGCTCTGAGATGTGCCACCTCCCACATCATGACTATGCTTTGAAACACTCTAAATGTCAGGAGAATGTACAGTACAGAAAACGTATTCATGGGCCCTGGATGCCACGGGACCCTCTTACACCAACCACAGAGCAGCTTCTGTAATTTCCAGGTAGGAGTGAGATTTCCTTCTCATTGGAGTGCCAGAGAAGGCAATGATGTAACCAAAGTCTGTCTTGGACCTTGATGCCTTACTTACCAGAAGGCCAGGAAAGATTACCTTGTAATCATAAAATGTAGTTGTACATTCACAGCACATGGTTGCCAGAGGAGCTATTGCTGGTCCCGAGATCGAAGTGTCTTCCTCCAGCTTCTAGGATTGTAACCATAATAGGTCCACTGCCCGATGTGTGCAGCAAGTCGGTACGCCAAGACACTGCGTTGCAATAGAGAAGGTTTAACATCGGGCTGCCGAATAAGGAAATGGGAGGAAACCTCAAATCTGGTTCCCCAAGTGTCAGGCCTCTGAGCCCAAGCTAAGCCGTCATATCCCCTGTGACCGGCACGTATACATCCAGATGGCCTGAAGCAACTGAAGATCCACAAAAGAAGTGAAAATAGCCTTAATTGATGACATTCCATCATTGTGATTTGTTCCTGCCCCACCCTAACTGATACAATATATTCTCCCCCACCCTTAAGAAGGTACTTTGTAATATTCTCCCCCTCCCTTAAGAAGGTACTTTGTACGCCTATCCCACGCTTATAAGAACTAATGATAATCCCACCATCCTTTGCTCTCTTTTCAGACTCAGCCCGCCTGCACCCAGGTGAAATAAACAGCCTTGTTGCTCACGCAAAGCCTGTTTGGTGGTCTCTTCACATGGACGCGCGTGACGCCAAGGGGGTAGCGATCTTCAGGATTTTGTAGTGGGTGAAATGAGGAGGTGGTTGATTGGTGGAAGAGTGCAAGGTGAAGTCAGGGGTCAGGGAGATGAAGAAGCTGTGTTCCTCCGCCTATTCTGTTCCCCTGTAAGGGTCTTCAAACTGGTTGGCCTCAGCTGTTTCATTGGAATTCAGAATCTGGAAAACATCTTAAGCAGTTCTTAAACAAAAGCCTTATGATTCTAATGTCAGGATCCTACCTGTGGGAACAATGGGGTGGCAAATGGTCAATAACTAATGCTGTTTGACTTTCAGCAACAAGGAAGTGGGTCCAAGTGCAGCCAGATTCCTGCTTAATTATAACTGGCATGATATTCCTGTCAACCCTTGTGGGGATGGTTTCAGGATTACAGACGAAGACCCTCTCTCTTGAAGATGGATGGAAAGTCAGCGACACATGGTCAGTTTGGAAGCACGGACTCAAGAAGCCATCAATCATTTCAGCTCTCCCTTTCCACTAGTCCTTAGAATCCATAGCTTGGGAACATCTGGGTCATTGGGCAGGTGTGCAGGGAGTATGCAGTCACTGATACTCGGAATGCCTTAGCCAGATGCACAGAGAAGCCAGGAGTGGGTGGCCTGCAGGGAAATTCAGCTTCCAGAGTTTCTGTCACTGAAGTGCAGCATGGCCCACTCAGCCATCGAACTCCTACCTGTTTGTTTCATTTGCATTCACGTTGTCTTCCCAACCAGACTGAAAGGTCAACCACACAGACGCAGCTCCTCCCGGGGCCCACCCCAAAGCTGAGTGTGCTTCAGTTCAGTATGTGCAGTTTGGCTGCATGAGCATGGAAATTTGCAGAATGGTATTCTCAAACGTCCTTGAAACATCCCAGTGAGAAAGGTGTGTGCTCCCTTCACTCATTAAAGTGATACATAATGCTTGAGGACCTAGCTTAGACATGGTCCTATTTGTGAAAGAAATAGACATTTTGTGATACAATTATCAAAACACAACATTGGGGCTAGAAGTGGCTTTCAAAATCATTTAAATGAATTTCATAATTTCACAGATAAGTTCACAGTTAGCTCATGGTATTTGGATATATTACAAATAACGTGCCATCTAACAGCTGGGCTCTGGGGCAGCCAAATCGGACAAGTTTTTGCAGTGACCACATAAACCAGTCTGCTGGCCAGCTGCCTACCCATGTCCATGGAGCCCAGGGTTGCATGGGGTAAATTTCCTTGGGCTTTCAAGCATGCTTTTCCCCTTCCTAAGGTCGATAAGTGGGAGTAGTTTAAAGGACATACAGCTGAATCTCATTATTTGAGGCGTTTATGTTCTGCAGAGTTGTTGTGAATACTGAATTCGCGAATTAGTGAATACCAAACCACTGCTTCCAGGGGAAATACAAGGTTAGGTTCCTGTGAGTGAGCCTCTGGTCACAATTTCATCAACCTTGTTGTGTGTGTGTGTGTTTGTTTTTGAGGCGGAGTCTTGCGCTGTCACCCAGGCTGGAGTGCAATGGCGTGATCTCTGCTCACTGCAACCTCTGCCTCCTGGGTTCAAACGATTCTCCTGCCTCAGCCTCCCAAGTAGCTGGGATTACAGGTGTGTACCACCATGCCTGGCTAATGTTTATATTTTTAGTAGCGACAGAGTTTCACCATGTTGGCCAGGCTGATCTTGAACTCCTGACCTCAGTTGATCTGCCCGCCTCCACCTCCCAAAGTGCTGGGACTACAGGAGTGAGCCACTGCGCCCGACCGTGTGTTTCATAACTTTGTTTTACGTGTGCTTCTGCCTAACGACCCCTTATTTAGTATACACTGTTGATTCATTAATATTGAACTCATGGCTAACAAAACCAAAACTGAACAAAACTTACCTAAGGCACATATTTTCTCCGTAAGGCACAGCACATGAGCCAGCCCTTCCACACTATGCTTGGGGTCATTTTAAACAGTGAAACTACCAACAAAAAATGTGAGAAAGCTGGCACCAAGTAGACTGCACAAAGGACCATTCCTGCGGCCTGGAGTCTGTAATTTGTTTCCTCACAGTTCTGGAGCCCGGAAGCCCAAGATCGAGGTGTGGGCAGAATCGGTTCTTTCCAAGGCCACCTTCTCACCCGCTGAGCTTGGATTCCGGTGGGTCCTCCGACCCGCCAGAGCTGTCGTTTGTGGAGAGTCCATGCCTGGGGTTCTGAGCCCTCCACGTGTCACCTGGGCGTCCTTTAAGAACCCTGCGAGTGGGGTTGAATGTGAAGCCCGCCCGGCCAGCGCGGGAGCCAAAGAGCAGGGAGGCCGAGGTGGGAACGCTGGTCGTGGAACCGGAGGCTCTACCCCGAGGCCTGCGTGGTAGCCGCTCAGGGGCTGCAGGCTGAGGGTGGAGCAGACCTGGGGAGGCAGCCAGGCCAGGGGCAGCCGCGTCCATAGCGTGCGGAATGAGGAGCGCAAGGCGGGCAGAGCATGAGACCTTCACCAACTGCGCCTCCGCCCGCGCTGCGCTCCCCGAATGCCCAGGTGGGAATCCGCTCCCAGTCCGAGATCCTGGGCTCGCGGGCTCCGGCCGGCCCCAAGGACTGCTGCACCTGGTTTGGGCTGGGTGGTCTGAGTTGGGGCTTGGGAGTTTTGAACACTCCCCGCTCGCTCTAATAGGAAGCCAGGATTCAGTGAGGAAGGCAGTCCGGGAGTTCAAGACTCGCGCACCTGCGGCCAGGTGAGAGCAGGAGGCCCGCGGCAGGCAGGGCGGGGCGCGTCCACATACGCGCTTCTGTGTGTCCGTGTGCGCCCTCCCCACAGACATGCGATCTGTTTCGGGGTCGCTTGATGCCCGATAACATTGCCCGGATTTGCTGCTGCCCAGGGTTTTTTTATTTTTATTTTTCCCATATCCAAACAGCAACTCGAATGCCTTGGATTTGGCAAATAAATTTTCCATGAGAAAAAGGAGAGTGATGTCCCTCAGAGACCTCACTGGTGCGTGGCTTGAGGCCCTGCTCGGTGGCTCCCCCAGTGCTCCCAGGGAATCTGGGATCTCAGGCTTTCCCTGGAGGCGGACCCCCAATTCCAGTTGTCCCCCAGTTCCCCCCACCCTCCATCCTTCCTGCCAGCTTCGTATCTGCGCCATAAATCACTGCGTTATGCAAATTGAAAAATCTGCCTGTAGTTCTTGCTAGGAGAGATCACCCACAAAAGTGAATTTCCATGGAAACCAAACGTGAAAGGCAAAGAAAGGAGACGAAGTACAAATTAGACCTGCTGCCTAGTTTTCAGCTGCCAGTCGCTGCTTCCTGTTAGCGCCCCTCCTCCATGTATTTTAGCGTCTGCACTTTTAGACCAGAGCGGTGTTGTTGTTTTTCTTGTGGGCTTCAATTTATTCAGTTTGGGACAGGATGATTTATTGAGAGTGCTTACCTCTGTGAAAAGCTATTATATGGAGAATGGTGGCCATTTTCTCTCTTTTACTAAAGAAAGGAGAAAAGAAACCTTCATCCTAGTCAGAGGAATGAGGATATGCTTTCAAGAACTTTCCAATGGAGATGGCTATGAAATACTATGTAGGGATTGTAGGGATGACTGAGAACCCTGCTTCTTGGAAACCTTTTGACTGTAGGATAGCATATTAGTTTGATCAAGCTGCTATAACAAACAGCACCCATAGCCGGGGCCTCAAACAACAAAAATTTTTTTATTCAGTGTTCTGGAGACCAGAAGTCCAAGACCAAGGTGTTGGGAGAATGCGTTCTTTCCGAGCCCTCTCTCCCTGGCCTGTAGAAGGCTACCTTCCCACTGTGTCCTCACATGGTCTTTCTTCTGTGTCCACACATTCCTGGTGTCTCTCCGTGTCCAAATTTCCTCTTCCTGTAAGGACACACCAGTTAGATTGATTAGATGAGGGTCCACCTTAATGGCCACATTTTAACTCCATTGCCTCATTAAAGGTGCTATTTCTAAATATAGTCACATTCGGAGGTGCTGAAGGTAAGGACTTCAACATAAGGATTTTTGGGAGACACAGTTCAGCTCATAACACATCACTTCCATTTGGAGAACATGATTTAGACTCCAGCACGTGAAAGTGGGGGGAACTCTTCCTGGGAAAACTTATTCCACAAACGGGATACTGAAGCCTAAGGCGAGTTACGCAGTGTGGCCAACCTGATGAGGAGGGCTGAGGGGACCTCTGTGGACACCCTGTCCCAGCCTGTAAGTCTGTGCTCCAGAATATGTGGAACTCTCCAGAAAAAACATGCTCCCATCAATGCAAGATAACGTTGCTGCTGTGGCCAGTGGCACAGGATATGCTTCTGTCCTGCTGACTGTGATCTGGGGAAGGTAATTCCTGGGGCTTCCAGCCTCTCCACCCTCCAAGTGATGAAGGAGAGGACCTGGGCATCCTGCAGCTTGGGACCACCTGCAGACCCATTCAAGGGCTCTTGATGCAATCCGGATGGGTTTGATTTAGGATGATCTCTTTCTTTTTCTTTTTTCTTTTTTTCTTTTTTTTTGAGATGGAGTTTCACTCTTGTTGTCCGGGCTGGAGTGCAATGGTGCGATCTCAGCTCACCGCAACCTTCACCTCCTGGGTTCAAGTGATTCTCCTGCCTCAGCCTCCCAAGTAGCTGGGATTACAGGCATGCACCACCACGCCTGGCTAATTTTGCATTTTTAGTAGAGACAGGGTTTCTCCATGTTGGTCAGTCTGGTCTCCAGCTCCTGACCTTAGGTGATCCACCCGCCTTGGCCTCTCAAAGTGCTGGATGTGAGCCACCACACCCGGCCAGGATGATCTCTTTCTAACGTGAACCCAATGTTAAATCAGAATCAGATCAACACTGGAACAATGATTCACACCTTTGCTACTCAGAGTGAGGGCCACAGACAAGGAGAGGCAGCACCACCAGGCAGCTGTGAGAAATTCAGAATCTTAGCTCTGCCCCATATCGACTGAGAATCCGAGTTGTCATTCAAGTTTGAAATTCTGCTTTAGCAGAATTGCGTCTGTGTGGAGTTACGGGTTCTGTTTAGTTCACTAATGGTAGTGATAGAATTATTCAAATCACTACTTAATGGCAGTTTCTAAGATGCCCAAATGCTTCAGAAACCAAGAATAAACACCCTGAGAATGTTACTGTCAAGAACTGTGAAGAGTTTATGCTACTTTCAAGGTAATAAGTTAGCCTACCGCCATTTCCTAGATACTGCCAGAAGACATGAAACTCCTGGGTCAGAGACAAAAGACTATTGTAGCATAGAAGGCAGCAGGAGCTTCAGGTTCATGTCAGTTCCCCCTACCCTCCACAGGCCATGAGGATGACACAGAGGGCCCAGGTGGACAGGACAGGCAGAGAGTTTGCATTACAGCTAAGGACCCCTGAGTTGAGGAAGCCCCAACCAATGCCACAGAAAAAGGCATTCTCTTTCTTATCCTGGTCAGGAAATAAATGTATCCTCTGCTCCAGAGGGGGTATCTCTATCTTCTAAAGCTATTTGCTATAAAAATATCCTTGAAATGATAGTCTGGAACAAAAACTGATTCAAGAGGTGCAAAAAGACCATGGGGAATTGCCTTCCAAAATTTGCTTTCTCGAATGTCTTTTTGTTCATCCGAATTCTCTTTCTCCTTATCCTTGCTTGCAGAGAAACCCAGATATGTCAAAGTTTATAGTCCAGACATAGAGCAGCAATAAATAGGACTCAGTTTAAGCCTATCTCGAGCCTTAAGGAAACTTGCATGTAGGAACTGCATATACTGGAAGGTTGTAATTTCTATTTTGTACATAATGACCTGTTGGGATCTGTTTTCACAGAAATGCAGTGAATGGGTCAGAAGACTGTTCGGATTCCTTCTCTTGACTTAATCATGTGATGAATTAGTTAAAAGAATATAAATCAAAATACTAATAGATGATAACAGTAGTTTCAACTTTTAACATTTACATTCATTAATGCACTTTGACATTCATGATCTAATTTAATTCTCAAAACATGATTGCTTGTCTTTTTCATATGAAGACAGTCAAAGACATTAAATGACTTGCTTGAAATCATGGCTAATGCGAGTTAGCCAGGTCTCACATCCGCAGCTGCGACTTCCTAGTAGGGAAAATTTTAGCTGACACACATACTCAGTCAAGAGGAAAAAAAAAATGGAAGTGACTTTCACAAATAAAAATCAATACCATTAATTCTACCAGGAAAGAGAATCACCAAAAAAGCACAAATGAATTAATTTTTCCCTTCTACAGACATTTTTGTAGCAACTTAGCACTTTCCAGGGAATGTTTTTTGCACATGCAGGATCATTAACAAGATTTAGCTTCTTCTCATGGCATTTACTCCCCTCGAATCAGGAATCTTGACTGAAACAGAATCTATAAGGGGAGTGTTGTTTGTTATACTGGAAGCCTGACTCTGAATTCACTCAGTGAATGCTTCCAAAATACTACACAAGAGCCTATTGTGGTATCACATTAGCTACCGTAAGCTTACTGTATGTGAAGCCCTCGTCTAATCGACTGTACTGCGTAGTGCCAGGCTTATTAACTCATATTGAGGAGCAGACTTGAAGGGAGACTTTACTATTCCATTCAGTATATTTTGGAGCATTTTAATGACAACTTTTCTTTTTTTTTTTTTCTATCTTTGTTTTTAGTCTACACATTATTGCCTGGACACCAAGGCGGCCTTTCTTCCGTCTTTGTCTTAGTGCTTTGCAGGGATAGGCTTGGATTGGCCTATGGTTTTCTACCTGTTTAGACATTCTCCTCATTTATTCATTCATCCTTTCTCATCCCTTCACAGGCATCGCATAGGTGCTTGAGAAGCTCGCCTGACTTCTGGGGCTTCCAGCCATTGGAGCCCACATGGCCCCTTGATGCAGTTCCTGCTCTGTGACATGCCCGTCTCTGATGTTAAAAAACTTTTTTTGGAGGGAAAACAAATGGTATTTTTTTTAAGAACTTCTTAGTTGTAGATCACACAATTAGGTTTTTAGCCGACGTCTTCTTAAACATATTTCCAACTGTGTTTTCAAACAATACAGTTGCTTGGAAAATCTTCGGCCGAAAGAATCTAGTCTCAGTGTTGCTAACTTGAGATTTAAAACTATGTCAGACAGAGGCCAGCCCAGGTGAGGTTCCCTTTGTTATTCAGTGAAGGAGAGAAAACTAAAGAACAAAAAGGCAGGTGTTTGGACCCGGCATGACCGTGTCACTACTTTGATGGTGGCTGTCATTTTGGAGGGTACCATTGTTCCATGCCACTGTCAAAAAGCTGTGGCCCATATTGAGGAGGAGGGGAGGAATCTTTTGCTGATTCCACAACAAAGAAAGTCAGGGAGAGGGTGGCTCTGTGTGGCTGGTGCTACGGTCTCACTGGTTTTCCTTCAAGCCTCCTGCTGGGAGTAAAAGGTGCGGGAAGTAGGGTCTTCGAGTGGATTTAGGGTGGGATGATTTTGTGTTTGGGGGCATACAGAGGATAACTGAGGCAGGACTGCTAAGCCCCCTTTTCAGTGATTTGAGATTATATGCAACATACTGGAATCCAGGCTGGAACTGGTGAAATTGTACCAGCTTCCCTCAGCCGTATCTCCTCAACATCCCCCCAGCACACCGCTCTGTGGGCTGCCAGGGCTTTTGGAAAGGGGAACCTTGAACTTGACATGCCAGCTCCCTGCATTGTTCATGGGAAGGGCACACATTCTTTTCTGCTTTTCCGGGCCATGGGGGCCCCATCAGGGAGAGCGAAGAAACAGGTGCAGCTCCCACATCCTCATGGACAGGCCCTCCCTATGTCATGCTCCATCAGCTGCTCTGTGTCTCAAATTTTAATGTGCCCTCAAGCCTGTGGGGACCTTGTTCAAATGCAGTTGATGTTTCAGTGGGTATCCATGGGACCTGAGATCCTGCATTCATTACAAGGTTCCAGGAGATGCTGGTACTGCTGTTACATGGATATTTTCAGTATCAGGGGCCTGCAGAACCATTACCTCTACTCTCTTAACATTTGTATTTTAAATTTAATTTCTAAAAGATATTTATAGCATTATAATTGACATACAATAAACTGCACATAAAGAATATAATTTGATATGTTTGACATATGTATAATAGTCAAGAAACCATCACCACAATCAAGATAGTCAACATATCTGTCACTCTCCACAATTTCGTGATACCCCCGTAGAGTCGTTATAATTGCTTCTGACCCTTCCAGGCAGCCACTAGCTGCTCTGATACTATAGACTCATTTGCATTTCCTACAGTTTTGTATAAATAGAGCCATAGAATATGTTATCTTTTTTTTGCTTTGTCTTCTCTTGTCAAGCATAATTATTTTGAGATTTATTTATGTTGCAGCCTGAATCCATAGTTCATTCCCTTTTCTGCAATGGATGTTTGGGTTGTTTGCAGCGTGTGGTTATTGCAAATGAAGCTGCTGGTGAACACTGATGTGCGTGTGTTTGTATGCACCTTGACTTTCAATCCTGTTAGGCAAGTACTTGGGGGTAAAGTGACTGCATCACATGGTAGATGAATTTTTAACCTTTTAAGAAACTGATAAACTGTTTTCCAAAATGATTGTGCCATTTTCATTTCCCCCAGCAGTGTGTGAGCGTTCCAGATCCTCTGAATCCCTGCGAACATCTGTCACCATCAATCTTAACTTTAGTCATTCTCATGTGTGCCTTGTGGTACTTCCTTGGGGTTTCAATTTGTACTTTTCTAATAAGTCATGATACTGAGTATCTTTTTATATGGTTATTTGCGATCCGTGTATGTTCCTGGCTGAAATGCCTGCTCAAATCTTTTGTCCATTTAAAAAATGGGTTGTTTACCAGGAGGTGGAGGTTGCAGTGAGCCGAGATCGCGCTACTGCCTCCAGCCTGGGCGACAGAACAAGACTCTGTCTCAAAAAAAAAACAAAAAAAAAAGTTTGTTGTTTATTTTCCCATTACTTAGTTTTGAGAATTCTTTATATATTCTAGATTTTTTAAGTAGATCTATGATTTGCAGATATTTTCTGTCAATCTGTAGCTTGTCTTTGGGCAAGCAAAATGATTAATTTTGATGAAGTGTTTTTGATGTCATAAATATGAAATCTTTGCCTGACCTAAGGACACAGAGCCTTCCTCCTATTTATACTTGTAGAAGTTTTTCGTCTTAGGTTTTGGGTTTATGTCTAAGATAATTTTTTTAGTTACTTTTTGGCATAGGGTATGTATTTGTCTGTTCTCACATGGCTGATAAAGGCATACCTGAGACTGGGTAATTTAAAAGGAAAGAGTTTTAATGGACTCACATTCCACATGGCTGGGGAGGCCTCACGATCATGGCAGAAGACGAATGAGGAGCAAAGTCACATCTTACATGGTGGCAGGCAAGAGAGCTTGTGCAGAGGAACTGCCCTTTATGAAACCATCAGATCTTGTGAGACTTATTCACGATCCCAAGAACAGCCTGGGGGAAACCGCCCCCGTGATTCAGTTACCTCCACCGGTTCCCTCCCGTGACACATGGGAATTCTGGGAGCTACAATTCAGGGTGAGATTTTGGTGAAGACACAGCCAAACCGTATCAGGGTATGTATATATAATCTGTTATTTATTCCAGTGCCGTTTGTAGAAAAGAACTGCCCTTTCTCCACCAAACTGACCTGGCAGTTTTGTCAAAAATTAGTTGTCCATATATGTGTGGGCCTGTACCTGGCCTCTTTATTCTCTTCCCTGGATTGAACTGTCTCTATGCTGGTACAACATTCTCTTGATGACTGTAGCTTTATAAGAAGTCTTGAAATCAAATTGTCTTAGTCCTCCAACGTGGTTCCTTCTCAAAGTACTTTTGGTAGTTTCCAGATTGCCTGCATTTCCACGTGAATGTTAGAATCAGCTTGTCAGTCTCTGTGAAAAATTGCCGGGATTTTGACTGGGAGTGCATTGGATCTATAGATCAATTTGGGAAGAATAAGCATCTTAAAAATATCAGCTCTTCTAGGCTGGGTGCAGTGGCTCACGCCTGTGATCCCAGCACTTTGGGAGGCGAAGGTGGGCGGATCACCTGAGGTTGGGAGTTTGAAACCAGCCTGACAAACATGGAAAAACCCCATCTCTACTAAAAATACAAAAGTAGCCGGGTGTCGTGGCGCACGCCTGTAATCCCAGCTACTCGGGAGGCTGAGGCAGTAGAATCGCTTGAACCTGGGAGGCAGAGGTTGTAGTGAGCTGAGATCGCAGCATTGTACTCCATGCTGGGCAATAAGAGTGAAACTCATTCTCAAAACAAAACAAAAAAAATCAACTCTTCTAATTGATGAACAAAAAACTTCCCTTCATTTACTGAGGTCTTTCATTTCTCTCAGCAAAGATTCAGAGAATCTTTAATCTCTTGTAGTTTGTCATTTCAATTGTTGTTTCTGTTTCATAAAAGAGAAATAAACTCACATGCCATTATCTCTGGAGTCAAAAACCTTACCCTACCTTTTCAGAGTCATCACTTACTTACTTGGGAAGTCATTGCTTACTTGGGAAAAATAATTTCAGTCTTTCTTTCAGCTACAACTTGCCTACAAGTGAAGTGGGTTTTCTTTCTTGCTCCACAGAGATGTTGTAAGTTCAATTATTTATCATAATTGTTTTAAAATCCAAGGTGTCATTGTATTATTCTTGTTTTCATCTATATATTGTAATTTTAGTATTTGCAAAATTACTTTTTAAATTTTCTTTTGCCATTAAGTTGGCAATAATGATAGTCGATTATACAAATACTTCACAATTAAAGAACAAAAACCTCATTATAAAGACATGCATTCCTGTGATCAACAGCACATTAAAACCTGCTATTTTAAGACATAATAGCACTTTTAATTAACTTACAGTAGACTTTTTATTATAAAAGATTAAACTATCAGGCCAGGCGCGGTGGCTCACGCCTGTAATCCCAGCATTTTGGGAGGCCGAGGCGGGCAGATCACGAGGTCAGGAGATTGAGACCATTCTGGTTAACACTGTGAAACCCCATCTCCACTAAAAATACAAAAAATTAGCCGGGCGAGGTGGCAGGCGCCTGTAGTCCCAGCTACTCGGGAGGCTGAGGCAGGAGAATGGTGTGAACCCAGGAGGCAGAGCTTGCAGTGAGCCGAGATTGGGCCACTGCACTCCAGCCTAGGCGACAGAGTGAGACTCCGTCTCAAAAAAAAAAAAAAAATTAAAAGATCAGATATACATTAAAGTAATACTAAGCAAATAATTAAAACTAAGGAAATCAAGAAATGACATCCTGGCATTAGTAACATCTTATATTGTGAAATGGCTAGGTTGGAGAGCAGCAAAATTGTTTATTCCACTTCACAGTTAAGGTAATTGCATGTTGTAGAAAAGGAACGAGATTAGGCACCAGAAGACGTTGGTTTGGGAAGCAGCACTGCTTTCTGACAGCTGTCTGTGGGGCTGGGATCGATCTCTAGAGGATGCACGGCTGCCTGCGTGTTTTCCCGGGATCGCATCTGTTGGAGAGCACAGCCTCAGGGTCAACCACTTTTTGGATATTTGTTTCCTGTGTAGCTTTGAGTAAGTTACACACCTATATAAGCCTCAGTTTCTTCTTCTGTAAAATGTAGGTAAAAATCCATCTATTGAACTGGATATTGTGAAGATTACAGAGTTAGTATGCAAGTAACATACTTAGTATAACACTTAGACAGAAGTACCAATATTATTACTACCACTGATGCTACTTCGGTGCCT
>NW_012102332.1:824991-826006 GCF_000951045.1 Mandrillus leucophaeus
TCTCAAAAAAAAAAAAAAAAAAAATTAAAAGATCAGATATACATTAAAGTAATACTAAGCAAATAATTAAAACTAAGGAAATCAAGAAATGACATCCCGGCATTAATAACACCTTATATTATGAAATGGCTAGGTTGGAGAGAAGCAAAATTGTTTATTCCACTTCACAGTTAAGGTAATTGCATTTTGTAGAAAAGGAACGAGATTAGGCACCAGAAGACCTTGGTTTGGAAAGCAGCTCTGCTTTCTGACAGCTGTCTGTGGGGCTGGAATCGATCTCTAGAGGATGCACGGCTGCCTGCGCGTTTTCCCGGGATCGCATCTGTTGGAGAGCACAGCCTCAGGGTCAACCACTTTTTGGATATTTGTTTCCTGTGTAGCTTTGAGTAAGTTGCACACCTATATAAGCCTCAGTTTCTTCTTCTGTAAAATGTAGGTAAAAATCCAGCTATTGAACTGGATATTGTAAAGATTACAGAGTTAGTATGCAAGTAACATACTTAGTATAACACTTAGACAGAAGTACCAATATTATTACTACCACTGATGCTACTTCGGTGCCTTCCTTATAGATCATTGCTGGGGAGAACCAAGCCTCTTCTACTCTCTCTCTTTTGTTGCTAGGGTGAACCAAGCCTCTTCTCTTCTCTCTCTCTCTCTTTTTACTAGGGAGAACCAAGCCTCTTCTCCTCTCCCTCTCTCTCTCTCTCTCTCTGTCTTTGCTAGGGACAGCCAAGCCTCTTCTCTCTCTCTTTCTCTCTCTCTCTCTCATTGCCAGGGAGAACTAGGCCTCTCTCTCTCTTTTGCTAGAGGGGAACCAGGCCTCCTCTCTCTCTCTCTCTCTCTCTCTCTCTCTCGTTGCTAGGGTGAACCAAGCCTCTTCTCTTCTCTCTCTTCCTCTCTTTACTAGGGACAACTAAGCCTCTTCTCCTCTGTCTCTGTCTGTCTCTCTCTCGTTGCTAGGGAGAACCAAACCTCCTCTCTCTCTCTCTCTCTCTTTGCTCTCTCTCTCTCT
>NW_012102332.1:827816-829026 GCF_000951045.1 Mandrillus leucophaeus
GGCTCATGCCTATAAGCCCAGCACTTTGGGAGGCTGAGGCAGGCAGATCACCTGAGGTCAGGAGTTCAAGACCAGCCTGGCCAACATGGTAAAATCCCGTCTCTACTAAAAATACAAAAAATTAGCCAGCCGTGGTGGCGCGTGCCTGTAATCCCAGCTTCTTGGGAGGCTGAGGCAGGAGAATCACTTGAACCTGGGAGGCAGAGGTTGCAGTGAGCCGAGATCACACCACTGCACTATAGCCTGGGTGACAAGAGCAAAATTTCATCTCAAAAACAATATATTTAATTCTTCTTCATTTAGTATGTAGAAGGCAAGTGTTTACCCAAGTTCTGATGCAGAAACAGCTTTTCTTTCTGGAGAACATTTGGGTCCTGCTCATGTGCTGGGACCATCACACTGGGCCTGACTGCAGGATGCCCCCAGACATGGAGCCACCTGGCCCCCGGCCTCAGCCCTCCCAGGAGTGTGTGTCTACACCTCCTGCTCTGGTCCACCCCCCAGCTGTTCTGATTTCCTGGCTGACGTCCCTGCCATGGAGTGTCTGAGAGTGGGAGGCTGCTCATCAACAGAGGAGGTGGAATTAGGAAGGCCGGCCAGATTTTCCCTCTGAATGTGGATAGGGAAATATGGAGAGAATGATTCAGTCATTTTCAGGAGAAGATGCCGAATTGAAGCTGCAAGAACGGGCATGGGCAGTCATGATGGAGCAGGACTTTCCACTCGGGAGAAAAAGCCATTGAGGGACTCAGGTGAGGTGTGCACTTGGGGGCAGCAGGGGAGTTATCCACAGAGAGGAAGGAGGAAGCAGAGTGGCCACTGCGCACTAAGATAACCCCTTCTTCCTGCTGCCTGGGACCCTCAGCGGCCTGGGTCAGGCACAGTTGCCACTCATGCTTTTCTCATAAGGCTGATCTACATAATGATGTTCTGCGTTCCGATGAGGTTTCCCTTCTTTCCACGTTTCTCCTTATGACAAAGGCCCTATTGCTGGAGGTAGCTGAGAAACTTCTCTGTTACCCAAATGGTGCAAGTAACACAACAGCCATATTTCCATGCAAGAGTCAGTGCAGGGGCAGCTTTGTCAAAGGGAGGTACCCTTGCCTTCAGTGTAGGTGGCAAGGCCTCGTTGCACACTACAATGTTCTCACATTGGCTGGGCATGGTGGCATACTCCTGTAATCCCAGCACTTTGGGAGGCCGAGGCGGG
>NW_012102332.1:829201-831023 GCF_000951045.1 Mandrillus leucophaeus
AAAAAAAAAAAGAGAGAGAGAGAGAGAAAGAAAAAGAATGTTCTCATATCTCCTCTTTGGAGTTGAGTTCAATCTGGTCCCACGGGGGCAAGCTGCTTTTACACGAAGAAATGACACACCTGCCAAAGTCTGTGCGTTTCCTCAGACTCATCTTCACAACCTCTCTGTCGCGGCCATGAAGCAAGTGTAGATGGCCGAGTCATCTTACCCTGAATGGACGTTGGCTGTTCTTACTCTGACCCGTAGTGCAAGGCTGTGAAAATGTCCTTGCAAACTGAGACTATGCAAAATAATCCTAATAATCAAAGGCATTTCTCCGGGTCCTTTAACAACATTTGTGGAAACATTTAGAAGTTCTCTTATTGTGGGTTATAAATGCATAGGGAAATTAAAAACTAGCAAAACTACTACTTATATAGCACATTGTGATTGAAACATTAGAAACTTTGAGGATTCAAATGTTTTACTTGATTGTAAAAAAAAAAAAAAAGAAAGAAAGAAAGAAAGAAAACACCTTTCTAAGAAGAGTTTGAGCAGTGCGTGCCTTCTCAGCACATCCCTTACTGTAGGGAGTGTGCGTCTTTTCTAACCCTTGGCGACGTGTCATGCTCCTTTCTGTGGCATCACCTCCTGCATTGCATTCCTTTTGTTTTCAGTGAGGCTTCCTATAATATAAAGAGCTTTTGCTGGAGTCACTTCTTCTGGGGTGTCTTCCTCCTCTTTGTCACAGCCACTTTCTTAGTTCATGACAATAAATTCTCCTTCACTCAGTTCCCTGGTTGCATGGCGGCAGTGTCAACATTCCCAAGGTCAGCTATTTCTTTTATGACTCCACTTTCAACTCAGATCTCACTTCCACCAGGATCACTTTTTATTGATTTTTGCACTTTCATCTTTTCTGGCCAATCCCTCTTGTGATTACCCATTGTTGTCCTCAATGGAAGGTCCTGGCAACCTTGTTGAAAATCACTTGGCCCAAAACGTGAGGATTTATTCCTGGACTCCCATTTCCACCACCTTAGTCTATATGTGTATCCTATGGCAGAATCATCTTCCTAAGTCTTGGCAGGTGGAGTCATTAAGAGCATGGGCTTTGGCACCCTGATTCTAATGCGCTGTGACCTGTACCATGTCTGTGTGCCTCTCTGAGCCATGGTTTGTGCCTCTCTGAGCTGTGGTTTGTGTCTCTCTGAGCTGTGGTTTCCTGATTTAGAAGCAACTCCCTAGAGGATGTTTTTGAAAATGAGAAAATCTGTGAAAAGCATTTCGTACTGTGCCTAGAAACATAGCAAATGCCGCTGGGCATGGTGGCTTACGCCAGTAGCCCTTTGGGAAGCCAAGGCAGGCAGATCACCTGAGGTCAGGAGTTTGAGACCAGCCTGATCAACATGGAGAAACCCCATCTCTACTAAAAAAACAACAACAACAACAACAAAATTAGCTAGGCATGGTGGTGCGCACCTGTAATGCCAGCTGCTTGGGAGGCTGAGGCAGGAGAATCACTTGAACCCTGGAGGCATAGGTTGTGGTGAGCTGAGATTGTGCCAGTGCACTCCAGCCTGGGCAACAAGAGCGAAACTCTGTCACAAAAAAAAAAACCAAAAAACCCACAAAAACAAAAAAAAAACCCTCATAGTAAGTGCTCAATAAATCAGACTTCTTATTACTGAATCATTGATGACATAGGGCTATGATTGGCCATTGTCAACAACTTTTCTCCCCGCTGCCTTTGAACACACCACTCAAGTTGCAGGTGACAACTTTTGTAACCTTTTCTCCCTAAAACACATGGTGCAGTATTCATTTTGGCTGTGTCATCAGA
>NW_012102332.1:832548-833802 GCF_000951045.1 Mandrillus leucophaeus
CTCGGGAGGCTGAGGTGGGAGAATCACTTGAGCCCAGGAGTTTGAGGCTGCAGTGAGCCATAGATGGAACCACTGCACTCAAACTTCAGTGACAGAGTGAGACCCTGTCTCTAAGAAATAAATAACAACAACAACAAAAAAATTATGCACAGACAACTTGGTTTAAGAAATAACGTGAGGCCAGCACAGTGGTTCACGCCTGTAATCCCAGCACTTTGGGAGGCTGAGGCGGGCAGATCACCTGAGGTCAGGAGTTTGAGACCAGCCTGGCCAACACGGTGAAACCCCTCCGTCTCTACTAAAAATACAAAAAATTAGCTGGGCGTGGTGGCGTGTGCCTGTAATCCCAGCTACTTGGGAGGCGGAGGGCAGGAGAATTGCTTGAACCCGGGAGGTGGAGGTTGCTGTGAACTGAGATCACACCATTGCACTCCAGCCTGGGCAACAAGAGCAAAACAACAACAAAACAAACCAACCAACAGAAAAATGGAAGAAAGAGGAAAGTGAACCATACCTGAAAAGTCTTCTAAGAGGCTCTTCTTGCTCTCACCGCGTTCCCCTTCCCAGCCCCAGAGTCAGAGGAAACTGCTGTGCAGAACTGTGTGATCATATGCTCTTAATTTTATTTGTATCCACAACTAGTGCATTGCTTAGCTTTGCATGCTTTTAACCAATATAAATTCAAGCACACTACTTGTATTGTTTGCAATTTCATTTCTTTCCTCAGCTAATTCCCGAGATTCACTGAGGTGTGGTGGGTTGGGGTAATTAACTCATTTGGTTTTTTTTCTTAAATAGTAGTCCTAAATAAATTAATACATTGTAATACATCCACTCATGCACCTGTCGATGGCTACTTGGACCGTCTCCAGTGTTTTTTGCCTTCACATAAAGTGAGGCTATGAACACTTTTATATGGGACTCCTGACATATAAATTGCAAATTGTTTCTGGTTCGTATATCCAGCTATGGATTCGCTTGTCCGTAGATTATGTTATGCACATTACCGAATCACTGACCGTTATAACAATTACAGTTGTGCAAGCGGCACCCGGGGGACTGGCTGCTCGTGTTCTTGTTCATGCTTGACGTTGTCATAGCTAGTCTGGGCTGTGTGAAGTGACAGCACCCGTGGTTTTAGCTTGTGTTTCCGTAAGTACCTGTGAGGCTGAACATCTTTTCATGTGTTTATTGGCTTCGTGTCCTCTCTTCCTTCCTTCCTCCCTCCTTCCCTCCCTCCCTCCCTCCCTCCCT
>NW_012102332.1:834368-837421 GCF_000951045.1 Mandrillus leucophaeus
TGTGCTTTCTTTTCCAGGAAATGCCTGACTTGTAAGGAGTTCTTTTGTATTCCGGGTGCTATATCCAGAATATATAAGATGGTGAGATATATTGGCCCCATTTTGTGGTGTATGTATGTCTTCATGCCCCTTTGTAGATACATATCCTGTCATGTGATGTATACATTCATTCTCTGATGTCTTTTAATAATCAGAAGTTCTCAATTGCAATGTATGTGTCTCTTCAGGTATAGTCTGTAGTGTGTGTGTGTGCATGTTTTGTCAACCTGTCCTCTGGTCATAAATGTGTCCTCACACATGGTCTTTTAAAAGACTTATATTTTGCTCTTCACATTTAATTACCTTTAATCTACCTACCCCTGACTTTTAATGTGTGTGTGTGTGTGTGTGTGTGTGGTGTGAAGTAGAGGTTCAGTGTGTGTGTGGGTGTGTGGTGTGTAGTGGTTCAGTTAAATTTTTTTTTTTTTAATCAAATGCAGCGTTTATTTCTCAGTGGTCTGTAGTTATGACTGTGGTAAGTCGGGGTTCCGGGTGTGGATGAGTCTGATTCTAGGCGATGCACTCTATTCCACTTGTCATTTCGTAAGTCCCTCATCAGTCTCCTTGCCTGGCTCTCCTCCTTTGGGAATGTCAAGGACATCCTTGGCTGTTGCTTTTTTCTGGAATGTTAGAATCAGCTTGTCAAGGCCAGGCATGTGGCTCACATTTGTAATCCCAGCGCTTTGGGAGACCGAAGTGGGAAGATTGCTTGAGGCTAGGAGTTCAAGACAAGCCTGGTAGCATAGCGAGCTCTTGTCTCTACCAAAAATAAAAAATGTAGCCAGGCATGGTGGCAGGCGCTTGTCTTTCTAGTTACTCCGGAGGGTGAGGAGGGAGGATCACTTGATCCCAGGACGTCTAGGCTGCAGTGAGCCATGATCGTGTCACTATGCTCCAGACTGGACTACAGAGCAAGACCCTGTTTCAAAATAGCAACAGCAACAAACCCAGCTTCTCAAAATCTACATTAAAAAGAGAAAATTGCTGGAATTTTGATAGGCATTGCATTACATGTGTAGATCAATTTGGGAAAAATGGACGTGTTTATGATATTGAGAACTCACATTTACAAACATCCATTTATTGGGGTTTTAAAAAATATCTTTCAAAAAAGTATTCTAACATTTTTCATAAGGATCTCAGACATCCTTTGTTAGAATTATTCCTGAGTATTTCTTATTTTTGAGACTATTATATCTTCATAAAATCATATTTCTTTGTCACTAATATATAGAAACTGAATCAATTTTTGTATCTTGCTTTTCATTTCAGCAGCCTTGCTAAATGCTCTTGAATAATGTCAGCTTTGCTTGTTGCTTTTCGTTCCTCAAATATTTTCTCCCCCTTTTGTTGCCTAAGTCCTCCAGCACAATTTTAAATAGTAATAGTAGTAATGGGCATTCAGCTGTTGTTATTCACCTTTTAAAAAAGGTGTTCAAGATTTTATAGTATGTAAAATATTCTCTGTAGGGTTTTGATAAATTCACTTTTTCTAAACATTATAGAAGATTATTTTTCTGGTTTGTTGTTTTAATATATTAATTGATTTTATGATTTTATTCAATCTTGCCTTCCTGGAATGGACTCAAATTGATCAGGATGCATTGTCGTTTATTGATGCCTGGGATTTGACTCTAATTTCCCTTTCTCATGCTGTTTCGGTCTGATTTTGGCTTCTTAAGGTTATGGTAACATTATAAAATGAATTGGAAGCATTCTCTTTCTCTAGAATTTGGAAATCCCAGAGTCTGACAAGTTTGATATGTGATTTTTTATTATAATTTTGTCTAAATATTTTCTAATTTTAATTGATTTATGAGTTATTTAGAAGAGTTTTTCATACTTTCCAAATATATGTGGTTTGTCTAGCTATCTTTTTGTAACAATTGCATTTTGTGGTGGCCAGTGTGATTTGTATAATACCAACCTTTTGGAATTTGTTGAGGCTAGCTGATTGCCCACTATTTGGTCAATAAATGTATTTTTGTGCTTGAAAAAAATAAGTACTTCATAGTAGTTAGGTATTTTATACATGTCCTTTAAGTCAAGCCTTTATATTTTTTTATTCAAATGTTCTATTGCCTGGTTATTTATTTTTATCTCTTTGATCTATATCACTGAAAAAAAGGTATGTTAACACCTGTTGCTATGGTAGATTTATCCATTTCTCCCTGTAATGAAGTTAACTTGGCTTAATATACTTTGAAGCTATGCTATTAATTACATATAAGTTTACAGTTATTATACCTTTTTTATTTATTTGGATACTGTTGCATTATTTAATGACCCTCTTTCTCTCTTGAGATGCTTTTTGTTTTCAAAATATATTTGTTCTGATTTTCTGTTTGTTTGTTTTATTGAGAGGAAGTCTCACTCTGTCACCCAGGCTGGAGTGCAGTGGCATGATCTTAGCTCATCGCAACCTCTGCCTTCCATGTTCAAGCACTTCTCCTGCCTCAGCCTCCCAAGTAGCTGGGATTACAGGCCATGCCCGGCTAATTTTTGTATTTTTAGTAGAGGTGGGGTTTCACCATGTTGGCCAGGCCAGTCTCGAACTCCTGACCTCAAGTTCTCCACCTGCTTCGGCCTCCCAAAGTGCTGGGATTGCAGGCATAAGCCGCCATGTTCTGATATTAATACAGCTATTCCAGCTAATATGAATGGAATATTATTATTCCATTCACTTTGTGCTCCAATTTCCCTGTCTGTCTCCAAAATGGGTAGAATAATAAGACCAGCCTCACAGGGTTGTTCATTCCTTCATTTCTTCATCAACTTACTGCATATTTATTAAGCACCCACTATGTGTCAGGAATTGTTTCATGTTTGAGAGAAACAGTCGCAAACAAACATCTCTGTCTTTGTGGAACTTAGGTTTCAGTATGGATTATTGTTAGAATTAATTGAGTTAATATTAATACATACAGTGTTTAGAATAATACCTGGCCCATAGTGAGTATCTACTATAATTATTATTACTTTTCCCCATAGTTATTCCTAATATGTATATGTCA
>NW_012102332.1:837471-837898 GCF_000951045.1 Mandrillus leucophaeus
TACAGGCATAAGCCACCATGTTCTGATATTAATACAGCTATTCCAGCTAATATGAATGGAATATTATTATTCCATTCACTTTGTGCTCCAATTTCACTTTGTGCTCCAATTTCCCTGTCTATCTCCAAAATGGGTAGAATAATAAGACCAGCCTCACGGGGTTGTTCATTCCTTCATTTCTTCATCAACTTAATGCATATTTATTAAGCACCCACTATGTGTCAGGAATTGTTTCATGCTTGAGAGAAACAGTTGCAAACAAACATCTCTGTCTTTGTGGAACTTAGGTTTCAGTACGGGTTCTTGTTAGAATTAATTGAGTTAATATTAACACATACAGTGTTTAGAATAATACCTGGCCCATAGTGAGTATCTACTATAATTATTATTACTTTTCCCCATAGTTATTCCTAATATGTATATGTCA
>NW_012102332.1:838091-839135 GCF_000951045.1 Mandrillus leucophaeus
CCGCCACACCTGGGTAATTTTTTGTATTTTCAGTAGAGACGGGGTTCTGCTATGTTGGTCAGGCTAATTTCAAATTCCTGGCCTCAAGTGATTTGCCTGCCTCAGCCTCCCAAAGTGCTAGGATTACAGGCATGAGCCACCATGCCCAGTCCCATTTATCATGATTATTAATAAATTTGGATTGATTTTTACTGTTTTCTTTAAGCTTTCTTGGTTTCTTCTCTTTCTTTAGGACTATTTTTTTCTTATTCTGTACATATTTCCCCTGTAACAATTAGGAAGTTATACATCTTTATCTTTTCCTTGAGTGACAACTACTCCAGTTACTGCTGTTTCATAACAAACATCCCCTAGTCAGTGGCATAAAATAGTAAGAATTAGTGGCTCACTGATGGTGCAGGTCAGGAATTTGGACAGGCAGGGCCCAGTGGGGATGACTGGTCTTTCTTCTCTGTTGTCTGGAGCCATAGCTGGGAATACCTGAAAGGCTGGGGCCAGAATCATTAAGCATCTTCTTGACTCACACCTGCCCTGCAGGCAGGACTGACTGACTGCTCGGCTCAGCTGGGGCTGGCCACCAGAGCTCCTACAAGGGACCTTCGTACAGGGCTTGGCTTTTCACAGCACAGCAGCTGGGTTCCAGGAGAGAGTGACCCTAGAACAGGAGGGCAGTGCATTGCTTTCTCAACCCAGAAGTCTTCACATCATTCCGCCACATCCTTTGATGACAAGAAAATCAGAGTCAAGACCAGGTTCAAGGCAAAGGGAATTAGACTCCACTTTTGGAAGGGCACGTGAGATGAGAAATACTGTTGCAGCTATCTTTGGAAAACAAAGTCTAGCACAACTACCTTAGAAATTCTAGCCTAACTTCTTAAAATCTAAAGCTCACATCTTTATTTTCATCCTAAACAACACAACTCACTTTTTCTTTTTCTTTTTTTTTTAAATTATACTTTAAGTTGTAGGGTACATGTGCATAACGTGCAGGTTTGTTACATATGTATACTTGTGCCATGTTGCTGTGTTGCACCCATCAACTCG
>NW_012102332.1:839563-840391 GCF_000951045.1 Mandrillus leucophaeus
TAGCAGCATGATTTATAATCCTTTGGGTATATATCCAGTAATGGGATGGCTGGGTCATATGGTACTTCTAGTTCTAGATCCTTGAGGAATTGCCAGACTGTTTTCCATAATGGCTGGCAACTCACTTTTTCTGACTTGTGTGCTGTGATTAATTTGCCACCTATTTTGATTTTACCTTTGATCTTGTAGTTTGAAAATCTCGCAATGTTATTGTTGTCTTCCAAATGAATATTTATTTAGATTTTATGACATTTAATACTTCTTTTGCTCTTCAATTCATTTATCTCTGACCGTCTATTAGAAATTCCTTTAGTTATGGTCTGTAGGTGGCAAAATCGCTCAGTGGTAGATTTGAAAATATCTTTATTTCTTCTTTGTTTTGAAAGATATTTGTTCCAGTGTATAACATTCCCTCTGCACATAGATGATATGATGTTACTGTCTAGGAGTAGGCTCCTTATAAAATATTCTGTGTGGGATTCATTGGTCTTCCTCTTCCCGTGGATTGTGGTCTTTAATCAATTCTGGAAAATTGTCAGAATTGTCTTTTAAAATATTGCCTTGATCTCATTTTCTCTCTCCTTTTCTTCCTGAACTCTGATATGTTAATGCTTCTCCTGGTTTCCACCTATATCTTGGCTCCTCTTTTACGTGTCCTATTTCTTCCTGTTTTTGTAAAATACATTGTGAATAATTTATTCAGATCCAAGTCTTAGGTCATACATTCTCTAGTCTAATGTTAAACTTTATTTTTAGTTTATATATGTTTTATTTCTACACATTTGATTAGATTCTTTTTCAGACCTGATTGTTTAATAGATACATAAC
>NW_012102332.1:840866-842089 GCF_000951045.1 Mandrillus leucophaeus
CCAGGCTGGTCTCGAACTCCTGACCTCGTGATCCACCTGCTTTGTCTTCCCAAAGGGCTGGGATTACAGGCTTGAGCCACTGTGCCTGGCCGAGCTGGTCTATTTTTAATTCCAGGTCTGATTTGCCCACTGTATGAATTTTTTACATGTCTAACTTTTCCGTTATCCACAGGAATTCTTTGATGCCTGCCTTTGTGGGTCCTTCTGCTGCCAAGCACCAGGGCACCTCAGCCAGAGATTAACTTAAGCTGAATCTTCAGCTTGAGGTTTTTCTGACCACCTGGGTAATTCAGATTCGAGCTGAAAGCTCTCCTGAGGGCTGGCTAGTGATTGTGAATTATCAGCAGGAATGTTTTTCCGTTCTACTCAGTGCTCAGGATTGATGCGGCTAGTCCTACGGACGGTGGGTACCTTTCCAGTCCACTGGGACGCCCCGGGAAAAGCTCCTCCCTGTCCCACAGGGATGGAGAGGCTGTGTCCCAGGTCCCCGTGTGGGCTGGCTCTGCGCTTCTGCTCCGTGCACCATGGGCCTGACAATCCACGGCTGGAGATCCCTGGGTTTGCCAGATGCCCTCAAGGCAAAATCAGCTCTTCTCCTGGGTTCCAACTTTCACTGGAGTTTCGGTCCCTGAATCTTCTGCTTCACTTGCCAAATTATTGCTGCCTGTAAAAATCTCTCTCCCACATTTCTTTGGGCAGTTTGAGTTGTTTTCAGCTGGGCGGTCTGCCACAGGATCTAGATTGCCTTATTGTACCAATGTAAATTTTGGGAGACTGCTGGCAAAACAGTCAGCAAGCCTTAGTTTCTTATGAAAATGGAATTTTAAAGTACAGTTGGCCCTCCATATCTGTGGGTTCTGCATCCACTGATTCAACTGCAGATTACAGATAGTCAAAAATAAATAAAAATAATAATAGGACCATAAAACATAATAAAAATAAAAATACAGTGTAACAACTATTTGCATAACGTTTATATTGTATTAGGCATTGTAAGTTATCCACAAATGACATAAAGTATATGAAAGGATGTGTGTGGTTTATGCACAAATGCTACATCGTTTTATATAAAGAGTTTGGGCACCTGCAGCTTTTGGTGTGCACTCGGGTCCTGGAACCAATCTTCCCCCGATACTGAGGGATGACTGTATATGTTAAATTTTAATAGGTAATGCAGCATTTCCTACTGTCTGTCTTCCCATTCATAGTGGTTCATGACAGTA
>NW_012102332.1:842699-856128 GCF_000951045.1 Mandrillus leucophaeus
ATGAACCAACTTCTGAGAATTGCTGTTGCAGAGAAAGGCCTAGTGAGCCCCTGGTTCCTCAGGCCACCTTCCTCTTCCTGCCATTGCCAAGGGCTCCTGCTGCCCCCATCTGCATTCTCCTGCCTGGCGCTCTGCCACCTCCTGTGGAGGTCCCACGTGTTCGTCTGAGAGCTGCTGCTGCCCTTCCAGTGTTACCCACACCTGCCATTGTCAGTGGGTCTTGCTCTCTGACAGAGGGGCTACAGTGCTCCTTCCTGGCACATGTGCAGCCTTCCTGCCCTTGTTCAAGGACTGCACCTCAACAGGGCACCTGCTGTATCTGGTCATCACTTTGGCATAGGTAGCTCAAGAGAGATGTTCAGTCCCAAGCTTCGTGGCTGACTAACCCTGTGGAACTTAAAGGTCAAAGACAGGGCTGCCTGGATTCTGTCTCTGCCTCTGCACGTGTGTCTGTGCAGGCATCAGGGCTGACCAGCCAGCTTCCTGCTGGTGCAGGTGGGAGGCACAGGCTGCTTCTGCACCCCCAAAGCCGACCTGCTACAGAGTTACTTGCAGTCACACACCGAGATGCTGGCTAAGGGAGGAGAGCAACTCCAATCGAACAAAGCTAAGGAAGATAGCACGCAAACTGGCAAGAAATTCCTGAGGCTTCCTACTTCCTATGAAGGGGACAAATTCAAATGATAGAACTGTGAGAGAAAGGGGCTGTATGGAACATGGGGTGCCTGCTGTGAACTGCTTTTAGAGGTGAGGCGAGTACAGATTCACATAGTGAGACATCTGCAGGAGGGACAGGTGGACCCCACCATCATCTGGAGGAAGAGGGGTGGAGGGGCCCAAGCTGAAGCAGCCCCCCAGGGAGTTGGTGTTGTCTGGGGAAATGAATATGGGAGAGAAGAATCCTGCCATTCAAAGGACGGTGATCCCTGTCTCAACACGCCCTCACCTGCCCCCGACAAAGGACGGTCATCCCTGTCTCAACACGCCCTCACCTGCCCCCGACAAAGCAGCAGCTATTGGTTTGATGTCACCGTTACATTCTTCCAGTGACCTAAAGCAGCAACTTCTGAAGGTGTAGTGGAAAACAAGCAGTGCAGCCCAACAGCCCGTGGGTTCTGGGGTCTCTACAATTGAACTCGGCTATCTGCTCTTTCAGCCTGGTTACTACCCTGTGTGCTTTGTGCTCCACATACTCCAGATGTAGGGGAGGGCAGGGTTACTCCACGCTGCTGGGACTGAACTAATGCATAACACAGAGAACAGAAGACTGGCTGCTTCTTCGTTTTCTTTTTTTTTTCTGTTGTTGTTGTTGGAGACAGAGTCTGGCTCTGTCACCCAGGCTGGAGCTCAGTGGCGCTATCTTGGCTCACTGCAACCTCCGCCTCCTGGTTTCAAACAATTTTCGTGCCTCAGCCAGAGTAGCTGGGATTACAGGCATCCGCCACCATGCCTGGCTAATTTTTTGAATTTTAGTAGAGACAGGTTTTCACCGTGTTGCCTAGGTTGGTCTCAAACTCCTGAGCTCAGGCAGTCTGCCCTCCTCGGCCTCCCAAAGTGCTAGGATTACAGGCATGAGCCACTGTACCCAGCCAGAACCCTGGCTTCTGATCATCAGGAAGGAGCGGATCAGACGGAACCAATTCAAGGATTCAGTGAGTTGCCTAGAAGGTTTACAGGGACGTGGAATGTTTGGGAATAGATGGTGTGAAACGCGGATTTGCCGGAGCCCGAAGAGAGTAGCAACCGGCACAGTTGCAGATAAAGATTTTCAGAGGCAAGACTGGTAGCTCCCTATAGTTTTAAAAGCCAAATGCACATCTTTATTGAGATTTGAATAAATACGCATTTTGGAAAACACAAGGAACAGGGCTGGGATGCATCTTAAAATAAGATGATGTGAGCTCCGAGCATCTGAACAGAATTAACATTGGCCTTTTCTGGTTTGAAAGCCTTGCCCTCGTGCTCAAACAAGTGCAGCGATAGAGTGTGTGCACACACACTCACACCCACTCATAGACTCCCTGTCAGACACGTACACTAATGCACACTCAGGCCTACTCATAGGGACACATTCGGACTCACACTCACATACTCACGTTGACACCCTGGCGACCTGAGGCCGGGCAGCATCCCTAGCAGCCTGGCTCCAAGGGCAGTCGGTCCACGAGCCAGCCAGCAACACTGAGGGGGCACCAGCTGTGCGCCAGGCATTGGGCTAAGGGCCATGGAGATAGTGTTGCATGGACTAAAAGTGGTTTCTCTGTAGCCTAACAGAATTACAGGGAGGGCAAGCATTAAAGAAAGGGTGACAAGTAAGCAAATGTATCGTTACAAGTATGTGACAGGCCAGCACGGAGCACGTGGGAATGAGTTCAAGAGTGTGGGGAAGGTTTCCCCCAGGACGTACAAGGTCTTTGTGCCTCCGTAAGAAGTGGGTGTTGAGATTTGAGGGGGCTTGAATAGCACTGGACAGTCCCGGGATAGCCTTGGCCAACCCGCTATCTCCCCACTTTACTTCTTGCCTGTAGTTCTCAGAATAAGTTTTACGTGTGCTGGGAATGCAATATCCCATGATAGGGAGAAACTGCCCAGAACAGCCGGGACTTGCTCCTGCCCCTCCTAGGGAAGGTGACATCCTGGGAGGGACTGTCTAAGACAGCTGAGGCTTAGTTCCTCTCTCCCCTGGAAGCAGCACGTCCTTCAAAGCTGTTAAAATAAAAACTTCAGCTGGACGAATTAAATAGAAAGGAATGTAATTGAGCAATGAACAATTTGCGAATCGGGCAGCCCCCAGAATCACCGCAGATTCAGAGAGACTCCAGGGGTGCCTCGTGGTCAGAACAAATTTATAGACAAAAAAAGGGAAGTGACGAACAGAACTCAGCAGTGAGGCACAGAAACAGCTGGATTGGTTTCAGGTCGGCATTTGCCTTGTTTGAACACAGTGTGAACACTCAGCAGTCTGTGAGTGGTTGAAGTATGGCTGCTGGGATTGGCCAAGACTCACATATTGTTACAAGCGCACACTCCTAAGTTAGGTTTTCAATCTTGTCTGCCTACTAAGCTGGGTTACAGTTCATCCACAAGGACTCAAATATAGAAGTATGGAGTCCTTCTCAGGCCATATTTAGTTTGCTTTAGCAAAGCTTTTCCCTGCAAGCCATGTGTCCCCTGAGGTCTAGAACCAGGGTGGGCTGCCTGCCAGGTTTCCTCAGCTGGGGTAGAAGTGGGGCATGTGTAGTCGAGACTCCATCTGCTCTAGGAAGGCTTCTTGAGCCTCGGGGGACCGGTTCACAGTGGAGCCAAGGTTCTTTCATCCCCTGCTCCCTATCTGTGGTAATAAACCTCTTTCTTATAACCCACTGTGAGTGTGTTCTGTCTCAGTGGTCTCTGGCAGTTGGTAGCATTGCACTCCAGGGAGCAGAGTTGCTTGGACTCCTATTTCTGCTGGTGGCTCTCCTCCATGCAGTGGAGTCCTCCCTTGAGATTGGATGGGTTGTTGGTGAACCTGCTTCACAAATAGGGAGTGGACAGAGGAAGGGGCAGGAGGGAGATCACGGCTGAGGCGGTGGCCCCGGGGGCTCCCACTGCTGGAAAGCAGGTGATGGTGGCAGACGCAGCCTGTGTGATGAACGGCAGCCATGATGCCCACCGCCCCCTGTGCTTTGATTTTGTGAGTTGCCCTCACCTAATGCCTCATTGCAGGACACCCTTCTTCTGCAAACAGTGGCATCTTCCAGCTGTGTGGTGGGACTGGAGGTCCTAAAAGCTGGGCGTTGAATACTTACTGGTGTGACAGCTGACCACGGTGGTTGGGAGGTGTCCTTTCTCTCAGTGAGAATAATTTGAAAATAATCAAAGCCCGCTTGAAAGATGTGCCCATTAAATGAATAAATCTGCCTTCATTCATGGCTCAGCCATATACTCAACTGTAAGGTACGAGGCAATTTATGTTTCTGCCTTCAAGCAACTTTGCCTAGTAAAGCAGATTAGGTATGTGAGCATGGTCCCAGTCCATTTTGTGCTGCTATAACTGAATGCTACAGACTGGGTAATTTATAAAGAAAGGAAACTTATTTCTTACAATTCTGGAGGTTTGGAAGTGCCAGGTTGAGGGGCTCCAGCTGGCAAGGGCCTTCTTGCCGTGTCATCTCATGGCAGAAGGTGGAAGAGCAAGAGAGTACTCCCTGCAGGAGACGGGGAGGGTCTGAATTCAACCCTTTTTGTCAGGAACCCACTCCTATAATAGTGAACCCACCTCCGTCATGATGCCATGAATCCATCGGAGGGCAGAGCCCTCACGACCTAATCACTTCCTAAGTCCCCACTTCTCATCACTGTTGCACTAGGAGTTACGGTTCCAACACAGGAAGCACAGGACCTTTGAGGGAACATTCCAACCACACCAACCGGCTTACAAATAACCCTTCTGTCTATGTGCTGGGTCTTCAGGGGCACTCAGGAATGTGTTATATTTACGGATGAGTGTACATTATTTTCAGAAATGGGTAATTGTGACAACATGTGGAATTAATGGAACTGAATTTAGGCAACATGCAGAAGAAGAACCGTGGAACGCGAGAGCCCAGCTTGCCACCATGGAGTCATTTAGGGTTTTCAATCATGGCGGGTTTCATTTTTTTATGCTTTTCTTCTTGTCTGAAATTCGTTGGTCGTCAGGTACTGCCCTTGGCACATTTGAAGGTCTGCTTGAAGGTGGTGGCCAGGAACTACTCGCCAGAAGAAGAAAGGCGAGCCCTCTTCCCAGACTATGGGAAAAATACCATTCATCAGTCATCCTTTCATCAGCCATGCAGCTCCCACAGGCCAGGCGTGTGCTAGCAGCTGGTCACACAATCAAGCCGGTTGTGGGCTGTTTCCTGGCAGCTCGGAGTCTGGGGGAGTCAGACACACCCTCTGGACTCTGCCAGTAGAGAGAAGAGCAAAAGCAGAGGGGCAGCTTACAGACAGAAGAGGAATGGAGAGGATCAGGGGAAGAAAACAAGGGTCTGGAGCACGAGGGATGGGCAGGAGACCACCAGACAGAAAAGGGGGAAGGGCGTGCTGGGCAGAAGGAGCAGCACAGACAACGGTGCAGCGGTAGGAGACACCAAGGAATGCAGGCAAGGCATGAAAGGCAGACAAAGACCTGACTGTACAGACCTTAAGGAAGTGACCTCGGGCCAGGCGCAGTGGCTCATGCCTGTAATCCCAGCACGTTGGGAGGCCAAAGTGGGTGCATCACCTGAAGTCAGGCGTGTGAGACCAGCCTGGCAAACATGACAAAACCCCGTCTCTACTAAAAATACAAAAATTAGCCGGGCGTGGTGGTGGGTGCCTGTAATCCCAGCTACTTGGGAGGCTGAAGCAGGAGAATCGCTTGAACCTGGGAGGCGGAGGTTTCAGTGAGCCAAGGTGGTGCCACTGCACTCCAGCCTGAGCAACAGAGTAGGGCTACATCTCAAGAAAAAAAAAAAAAAAGAAAAAAAGAAAAGAAGGAAAAACACAACCTCTGCAGCGGCACAGCAGAAGGAGAAGTGGTTTTGCCCCAAAATCAGGAGAACGTGACCTGACTCATCAACCGAAGGGAGATAGAGTAGCTTACAGAAGTGGCTCAGAGACAGAAAACAAGGCTGTGAAAGAGCCTGAACGTGGAGGGTTGGGGAGATGAACACACTGGGGAGACCAGTGAAGTTTGCCACTGAGTGACTGGGTGTTCAACAGTATCATTCACAGTGTAGGAGACACACAGGAGCATGATCCAGCTTTGGGCTTGCAGAGCCTGGAGGGCGTACACTACGTTCGAGTTACAGTGACTGGATTCGGAGTAGAAATGTATTCTTTAAGCCTCAGTGAATGAAGTCTCTTGAGTTCTTAGGGGACTCAGACCTCAGTGACTCTAGTTCCAAGTTCTAGATGTATTTGATGTCCTGAGCAAAGTAATCCAATTCCCAGGGTGCCAACTCGGATTAGATGGAAGTTGACTTTTTGCCATAGATGGACATTGTGCCATAGATGTCACAACTCTTTAAGCCTTTTGTCATCCAAAACACCACCAAGATGGCTAAATAGTAGGAAGGAGACCTTTATTGATGATATTGGTTTGCAAGCCAGGAGGAGAAGGTCTCCAGCATGGACTGAAGCTGCTCTCTCTTTGAAGACTGGAAGGACAGTTTGGATTTTATGCTTCACAGGGTCCGCGTTACACAATAGAGTCAAACATACTCAGCAGGTTTGGAGGGAAAGCTGTACATATTTATCGGTACTATGTACACATTTATGCACATGCAGAATGGGTAACATATTTATATGCTAAATGAATACACATATACATGTATATATGCATGCAATATGTATACATATTAACATACATATGTACATATCCACATATATACATACATAATATATGTAACATACATCCCATGTTCACTTTGGGATGAGGTTTTTGCATTAAATGAGGTGGAATTTGGGTCTTTATGTCAAAAGGTGAACTATAGAACACAGAGACAGTTTGTGCTCAGCCTCTACAAGCTGTTGAAACTGGCTTAAGTTCCGCAGTTGCTTATCAGAAAAGAATGCTTGCAAGGCCAACTCTCTTTCCAGTCAGGGTTGCAGTGGTCTAGGTTGTAAATCAGCCTAATAATTCCTTTTGTTGGGGAGGTTAGCAAGGGTGTGGTTTTTCTTGTAGCTGTAGGAATTTAGAAATTTGCCATGCCAGCCAGGCCCTGAACTTCCATTTGTAAGTAACTTTTTCTTTTTTTGAGACAGAGTCTCGCTCCATCGCCCAGGCTGGAATGCCGTGGCACGATCTCGGCTCACTCCAAGCTCCACCTCCCAGGTTCACGCCATTGTCCTGCCTCAGCCTCCCGAGTAGCTGGGACTACAGGTGCCGCCACCTCGCCCGGCTAGTTTTTTTTGTTTTTTTTTTTTAAGTAGAGACAAGGTTTCACCATGTTGGCCAGGATGGTCTCGATCTCCTGACCTTGTGATCCGCCCGCCTCGGCCTCCCAAAGTGCTGGGATTATAGGCCTGAGCCACCGCGCCTGGCCTGTAAGTAACTTTGTTTCATTAACTTTAGGGTCCATCTTAATTGGTAAATCATAGCGGGTCGAAGCTGTCTTTTTGTGCTGAATCAGTTCCTAGGTGAAGGTTACAGGACCAGCTGAGTCACTGTCTTGGTATGGGTTACCAGTCCAGGTGGCCACAGCTGGTCCCTCAAAATGCAAGGTCCAAAAGACACCTCACATCCCAGCCCTAGGTTTAAGAATAGTAATGCTCCCTGAAGGAGGTTACAATCTTGCGATCTTTGCCTGCCAGACTCCTGAATCACAGCTCTAACCTTGTGTGTAATTTGTTAGTTTTAGAAAGGCAGTTTCAGTCCCAGAGCAAGGAGGTGGTGAGTTTTAGGAAGGGGATGTTGCCGTTTTTGTTTCAAAGTTACACTGTAAACTAAATTCATCTGAAAGTGAGTTTGGCCTATGCCCAGGAATGAACCAGGACATCCTGTGAGGTTAGAAGCAGGGTGGAATCAGCGAAGTCCGGTTTCTCTCACTGCCAGAATTTTCCCATGTGAGACTTCCCTCACTGCCAAAGGTGGTTTCAGAGTGGTCTAGAATGTCATAACTGTTGTGCTGAACCCATACTGACTCCTGTAAGGATGGCACTATGTCTGAGGGGCCAAAGAGGAAGTCCAGAGACCACAAGCGAGTCGTGGGGTTTATCTGAAGAATTTACACACGCACAGGGACAGGGCAGTGGCAGTGGGCTGGACTGGAGAACTGCTACTGTTCCTAAAAAGCATGCAGTTTATATCACATTTTCACTTAGCACCTTCCAGCACCTCCACCTGGCAACCTCATTTGACCCACAACAAAGGACCTCAATCCTCTGAATGGCCTGCTTTCCAAAGGATTGCCGGGGGTTCGGACGTCCTTCACGGATACGGAAAGACTCTCCAGATCTGCTACTCCTGGATTCCTTAGCTTGGGACAAGGTACACACATTCTTCTTCGGCCACAGGGTCATTCTCGGGGTAAAGTTACTGCTGTCAGCTGCATCTGCCATACAGCATCCCGGCGGCTGTGCTGACAAGGTCATTTCGCCACAGGTTTTGATCCACTGCCTCTGCTGGGATGAGGCAAGGTGAAGTTGGGTGAGCAGTACCGAAAGGGAGTGATTGTTTCTGCTGGAGGGTCACAAGGTGTCTTGCTCTGAGGAGTATCCCAGTGTGTCCGCTGAGCCTGGCAGGTGCTCAGGAAACACGGGAGGAGCTGGACTCAGATGACACAGCCCGTCAGCAGCATGGTCTCTGGCCTGGGGCTCTGTCACTCCTTCTTGTTTTCTTTCTTTTCCTCTATCATTGTAAAAGTAATACGTGCTCGATAAAGGGATGTGGTAAATAGAGAAAAGTGGGGAGAAAAGAGTCATGTGATCCATTTCTATTCCGTGTTTTTTGTTTCTTTTTTCTTTTCTTTTCCTTTTTTTTTTTTTTTTTTGAGACAGATTCTTGCTCTGTCACCCACACTGGAGTGCAATGGCATGATCTTGGCTCTCTGCAGTCTCCGCCTCCCAGGTTCAAGCAATTCTCCTGCCTCAGCCTCCCCAGTAGCTGGGATTACAGGCGCCCGCCACCACACCCAGCTAATTTTTTGTACTTTTAGTGGAGACAGGGTTTCACCATGTTAGCCAGGATGGTCTTGATCTCCTGACCTCGTGATCCGCCCGCCTCGGCCTCCCAAAGTGTTGGGATTACAGGTGTAAGCCACTGCGCCAGGCCTATTGCAACCTGTTTTATGAGCAAGATCTTTATGACCTGTATCTTGTGCTGACCTTCTATTTCATTCTGTGACTAAGAATGCCTACCCTCCTGGGAGGGCAGCCCGGCAGTTCTAGTCTCATCTTACCTAGCCCCTATTCAAGATGGAATTGCTCTGGTTGAAACACCTCTGACAGAGAGACTTTTACCTGTGTAACCAGGCAATGCTTATTCGCCATACATTTCCTCCCCTCTTGTTACCCTCTTGTAACCGCCCGGTGGGTTCTTCTTGCCCGCTGTCTAGACAGAACCGATTTATCAAGACAGGGGAATGGCAATGGAGAAAGAGTAATTCACACAAAGCCGGCTGTGCGGGAGACCAGAGTTTCATTGTTATTCAAATCAGTCTCGCCAAGCATTCGGGGATCAGAGTTTTTAAAAATAAATTGGCACATAGGGGCTCGGAAAGTGGGGATTGGTTAGGTTGGAGATGGAATCCTAGGGGGTCGAAGTTAGGTTTTTTTAATATCTTCTGTTCCTGGGTGCCATGGCAGAGCTGGTTGGGCCAGATTACCAATTAGGTGGTGTCAGCTGATCCATCGAGTGCAGGGTCTGCAAAATATCTCCAGGGCTGACCTTAGGTTTTACAAGAGTGATATTATCCCCAGGAGCAATTTGGGGAGTTCAGACTCTTGGAACCAGAGGCTGCATGACCCCTACATTGTAATTTCTAATCTTGCAGCTAATTTGTTAGTCCTGCAAAGGCAGACTGGTCCCAGGCAAGAAGAAGAGTACTGCATCGTTCCGTGGTATCGGCACAAGCAGGGTTGTAGGTATCTAATACATATTTAAGAGTATGGGATGTAATAGAAACGGGGAATTCCTTGCCTTGGCTGGCACCACGGTTTTCTCAAATAGGAAGGCTGAGTGCTAGGATCTGTCTGCTGTGCTTGTGTGGGCTCACCTGAAGAGTCAGATCACATCCCTCACTTGTTTGGCCAGCTCCGTTAGAACGATGGTGGTGGGTAATTAAATAATACACCAGCGTCTCTCACTTGACAGCTTAAGAGAACATTCACGTATATTTACATATGTATTTCAGATACACGTAGATTTCACGTTAAACCTAAAGGTATCTGAGACAAGTGTCAATCAATTTAGAAAGTTGGTGTTGTCAAGGTTAAGGATGCACCCGTGATGCGGCCTCAGAAGGTCCTGACGACATGTGCCCAAGGTGGTCCAGGCACAGCTTGGTTTTATACATTTCAGGGAGACAAGAGATACACATTGGTTCCAATGGTCGGGCTGCAAAGGTAGGACACCTCAAAGTGGGGAGGGGGCTTCCAGGTCATAGGTAGATAAGAGGAAAACGGCTGCATTCTTTTGAGTTTCTGATTAGCCCTTCATTGAATATGCAATTTACAGGAATAGTCACTTATGCCTTAATCTGGCTTAGTGAAACAGTAGGGCAAAGGAAGCAATCAGATTTGCATTTGTCTCACGTGAGCAGCGGGATGACTTTGAGTTCTGTCTGTTGTTGATGAAAAGAGTCAAACTCTGTGAAATATGTGAAGAGATTTATACTGAGCCAAAAATAAGTGACCACGGCCCATGACACAGCCCTCAGGAGGTCCTGAGAACATGCGCCCAAGGTGGTCGGAGTGCAGCTTGGTTTTATATATTTTAGGGAGGCATGAGATATCAGTCAAATACATTTGAGAAATACATTGGTTTGATCCAGAAAGGCAGGACAGTTCGAAGCAGGGGCTTCCAGGCTATAGGTGAATTTAAGCATTTTCTGGTTGACAATTTGTTGAGTTTGTCTGAAGACCTGGGATGGATAGAAAGGGAATGTTCAGGGCCGGGTTTGGTGGCTCACGCCTGTAATCCCAGAACTTTGGGAGGCAGAGGCAGGTGGATCACCTGAGGTCAGGAGTTCGAGACCAGCCTGGCCAATATGGAGAAACCCCTGTCTCTACCAGAAATACAAAAATTAGCCAGACGTGGTGGCGGCTGCCTGTAATCCCAGCTGTTCAGGAGGCTGAGGCAGGAGAATTGCGCGAACCTGGGAGCCGGATGTTGCAGTGAGCCGAGATCGCACCATTGTACTCCATCCTGGTGACAGAGTGAGACGCTGTCTCGTGAAAAAAAAAAAAAAAAGAAAGGGAATGTTCAGGTTAAGATAAAAGATTGTAAAGACCAAGATTCTTTTGAAGTCTTACAGTGGCTGCCCGTAGAGACAGTAGATGACAAATGTTTCCTATTCAGACCTTCAAAAGACTCTCAGTTAATCTCTTCAGGAATGGGGGGGCCTGGAAGAAAAAGATCTAGCTATATTGATAGAGATTCTTTATGGACGCAAATTTTCCTCCACAAAGGATGGCTTTGCAGGGCCATTTCAAAATATGGCAAAGAAACATATTTTGGGGTAAAGTATTTTTATCTTCTTCTTTGTCACATAATGTTATGCCAGAGCCAGATTGGAGAGTAAGTCACAATATAGAGGGTTAAATAAAACCCATCTGATGAGAATTTATGGTTTGTAGGGCATGACTCCCCAGACCCCTTAGATAGGAATTTGGGCAAAATAAGAAAAAATCAGAACTTAGTCCTCACTGTCTTTTGTCCACTGGGAATTTCCTTGCGGGCAAATTGTGAGGGAGATATGTAGCTTTTTTGTCTTTGTAGCTGTCTTATTTAGGAATATACTGGGAGGCCGGTTGGCCCTAGCAGCTCCCAGCTTGACTTCTCCCTTAGTGATTTTGGAGTCCCGACGTTTATTTTCCCTTCACACATTATTACCTTTATGACAGGGCAGTGTAGAGAAGGGAAAAAGGGCTTCCCTTCACCCTTCTAGGTTCTTTGACTGGGCTATGAATTAAATTAACAAAAAAAAACAGATGAACAGTCCGGGTGCGGTGGCTCACGTGTGTAATCCTAGCACTTTGGGAGGTCGAGGAGGGCAGATCGCTTGAGGTCAGGAGTTCGAGACCAGCCTGGCCAACGTGGTGAAACCCTGACTCTACTAAAAAGTATTTTTAAAAAATTAGTCAGGTGTGGTGGCGGGCACCTGTAATCCCAGCTACTCGAGAGGCTGAGGCAGAGAATTGCTTGAACCTGGGAGATGGAGGTTGCAGTGAGCTGAGATTTTGCCACTGCACTCCAGCCTGGACAACAGAGCCAGATTCTGTCTCAAGAAAAAAAAAAAAAAGAACAGGATAAAAACTATTCTAATTACGTACATGTGCACAGCAGTCCCACAAAAATGTGAGACAAAAATGTGAGAAGGGCCAGATGACTGAAACTTAATTGGCATCCTGAGCTCCAGAAAGGAAGAGGGGCTGCGGCCTCAGGGGTGGTGGAGGCAGGGCATGGAAGGGTGAGGGGAGGACATGTCAGGGAAGTGGCTCTGCCTCTTTGTGCAGATAAAAGCCTGTGAGTGAGAAACTTGTCTGGGAGTAGCTCTCTTCCTGGTGTGCACACGTTTACTAATGAAAATTTCCTTTATAGGAGTAAGCTTTCTTTACAAAAGGGGACTTTTTCAGAGTTACTTCTGTGTTCATGTTTTCTCAAAATAATCAGCTCAAATTAATCCATATGCCAAAGAGGCACATTGTGAGGTGATGGATTCTGTAGTCATATTTTGGAGTGGTTTGTTTTGAACCCCAGTAGCAGGGATTAGTACGCCAGTTTTGCAGTTTATAAAATTAAAGTTGACATCATCAAAGGAAGTTGCCTATGGTCATGGACGTCCCTACCCCACCTCCGTCATAGTCCACTTCTCTGCCCCGGCCCAAACTGAAGCTAATCCTGTACTGAAGTGAGTTCGTTGTTCTACACAGTGCCAGCCATTTATAGACACTCGCGCCACTCTTCCTCAGCTCCTTAAGACCACTGCTAGCAGCTCCGGTGTGGTCTACTTCCAGCTCTTCAAGGCATCCTGAGTGTCAACAGGGATTACCATTTTTGTCCTGGAGTTGGTGCAAGCTGGGGTTAGTTCTGTGTGGCTGACCTGGTATCACTATAAGACATGGAGGTGCAGCTTCTCTTGGCCCTGTGTCCTAACACCATCACCTCTGTTTTTCTCTCCCCAGTATTTTGGCTCAGTCCCAGGTGCCTGAAATATGTCTGGGTTGTCCAACTTCTCACTGATGAGAGCTCTTACCTACCCCCAGACTTTTTCTCCTGGGTCCTGACACCTGTCTGTTTCTTATAAACTCCCTCACTCATCTCCCTTCCTTCTCTCCTGGCTGGTGACTGGCTGGGCCCTGCTGGGAGTTTGCAGTAATGCTAAACCTGAACAGTGGGGCTGCTCGGAGTGATGTCCTTGGTAGAGGAGGTCCTGCCTCATGGAAATCAGTTCTTGGAATCACCAGAGCCTTTTAGGTCTTAGATAGCATGAGGCCACCTGCCTGGTGGACACCAAGCCTGCACTTTCCCCTTTTGGTCCCACTCTTTCTCCTTCATTGCATCTGCATCCCAGCCTCTTCTCACTGGACTCATCCTCACCTGCCGTCCCCAACCAACACACCTGGAAGCATCTGTACCTACCGTCATGATTTGAGCATCAGTTTTCTATTGATGCACAGCAAATGATAACAAACGTAGAGGCTTAAAGCGGCGCACATTTTTATCTCTTTGTTGTGTGGGTTAGAAGTCTGGGATGGTGTGGCT
>NW_012102332.1:856178-856962 GCF_000951045.1 Mandrillus leucophaeus
GTAATCCAATTCCCAGGGTGCCAACTCGGATTAGATGGAAGTTGACTTTTTGCCATAGATGGACATTGTGCCATAGATGTCACAACTCTTTAAGCCTTTTGTCATCCAAAACACCACCAAGATGGCTAAATAGTAGGAAGGAGACCTTTATTGATGATATTGGTTTGCAAGCCAGGAGGAGAAGGTCTCCAGCATGGACTGAAGCTGCTCTCTCTTTGAAGACTGGAAGGACAGTTTGGATTTTATGCTTCACAGGGTCCGCATTACACAATAGAGTCAAACATACTCAGCAGGTTTGGAGGGAAAGCTGTACATATTTATCGGTACTATGTACACATTTATGCACATGCAGAATGGGTAACATATTTATATGCTAAATGAATACACATATACATGTATATATGCATGCAATATGTATACATATTAACATACATATGTACATATCCACATATATACATACATAATATATGTAACATACATCCCATGTTCACTTTGGGATGAGGTTTTTGCATTAAATGAGGTGGAATTTGGGTCTTTATGTCAAAAGGTGAACTATAGAACACAGAGACAGTTTGTGCTCAGCCTCTATAAGCTGTTGAAACTGGCTTAAGTTCCGCAGTTGCTTATCAGAAAAGAATGCTTGCAAGGCCTACTCTCTTTCCAGTCAGGGTTGCAGTGGTCTGGGTTGTAAATCAGCCTAATAATTCCTTTTGTTGGGGAGGTTAGCAAGGGTGTGGTTTTTCTTGTAGCTGTAGGAATTTAGAAATTTGCCATGCCAGCCAGG
>NW_012102332.1:857012-878949 GCF_000951045.1 Mandrillus leucophaeus
CGGGCAAATTGTGAGGGAGATATGTAGCTTTTTTGTCTTTGTAGCTGTCTTATTTAGGAATATACTGGGAGGCCGGTTGGCCCTAGCAGCTCCCAGCTTGACTTTTCCCTTAGTGATTTTGGAGTCCCGACGTTTATTTTCCCTTCACACATTATTACCTTTATGACAGGGCAGTGTAGAGAAGGGAAAAAGGGCTTCCCTTCACCCTTCTAGGTTCTTTGACTGGGCTATGAATTAAATTAACAAAAAAAAACAGATGAACAGTCCGGGTGCGGTGGCTCACGTGTGTAATCCTAGCACTTTGGGAGGTCGAGGAGGGCAGATCGCTTGAGGTCAGGAGTTCGAGACCAGCCTGGCCAACGTGGTGAAACCCTGACTCTACTAAAAAGTATTTTTAAAAAATTAGTCAGGTGTGGTGGCGGGCACCTGTAATCCCAGCTACTCGAGAGGCTGAGGCAGAGAATTGCTTGAACCTGGGAGATGGAGGTTGCAGTGAGCCGAGATTTTGCCACTGCACTCCAGCCTGGACAACAGAGCCAGATTCTGTCTCAAGAAAAAAAAAAAAAAGAACAGGATAAAAACTATTCTAATTACGTACATGTGCACAGCAGTCCCACAAAAATGTGAGACAAAAATGTGAGAAGGGCCAGATGACTGAAACTTAATTGGCATCCTGAGCTCCAGAAAGGAAGAGGGGCTGCGGCCTCAGGGGTGGTGGAGGCAGGGCATGGAAGGGTGAGGGGAGGACATGTCAGGGAAGTGGCTCTGCCTCTTTGTGCAGATAAAAGCCTGTGAGTGAGAAACTTGTCTGGGAGTAGCTCTCTTCCTGGTGTGCACACGTTTACTAATGAAAATTTCCTTTATAGGAGTAAGCTTTCTTTACAAAAGGGGACTTTTTCAGAGTTACTTCTGTGTTCGTGTTTTCTCAAAATAATCAGCTCAAATTAATCCATATGCCAAAGAGGCACATTGTGAGGTGATGGATTCTGTAGTCATATTTTGGAGTGGTTTGTTTTGAACCCCAGTAGCAGGGATTAGTACGCCAGTTTTGCAGTTTATAAAATTAAAGTTGATATCATCAAAGGAAGTTGCCTATGGTCATGGACGCCCCTACCCCACCTCCGTCATAGTCCACTTCTCTGCCCCGGCCCGAACTGAAGCTAATCCTGTATTGAAGTGAGTTCGTTGTTCTACACAGTGCGAGCCGTTTATAGACACTCGCGCCACTCTTCCTCAGCTCCTTAAGACCACTGCTAGCAGCTCCGGTGTGGTCTACTTCCAGCTCTTCAAGGCATCCTGAGTGTCAACAGGGATTACCATTTTTGTCCTGGAGTTGGTGCAAGCTGGGGTTAGTTCTGTGTGGCTGACCTGGTATCACTATAAGACATGGAGGTGCAGCTTCTCTTGGCCCTGTGTCCTAACACCATCACCTCTGTTTTTCTCTCCCCAGTATTTTGGCTCAGTCCCAGGTGCCTGAAATATGTCTGGGTTGTCCAACTTCTCACTGATGAGAGCTCTTACCTACCCCCAGACTTTTTCTCCTGGGTCCTGACACCTGTCTGTTTCTTATAAACTCCCTCACTCATCTCCCTTCCTTCTCTCCTGGCTGGTGACTGGCTGGGCCCTGCTGGGAGTTTGCAGTAATGCTAAACCTGAACAGTGGGGCTGCTCGGAGTGATGTCCTTGGTAGAGGAGGTCCTGCCTCATGGAAATCAGTTCTTGGAATCACCAGAGCCTTTTAGGTCTTAGATAGCATGAGGCCACCTGCCTGGTGGACACCAAGCCTGCACTTTCCCCTTTTGGTCCCACTCTTTCTCCTTCATTGCATCTGCATCCCAGCCTCTTCTCACTGGACTCATCCTCACCTGCCGCCCCCAACCAACACACCTGGAAGCATCTGTACCTACCGTCATGATTTGAGCATCAGTTTTCTATTGATGCACAGCAAATGATAACAAACGTAGAGGCTTAAAGCGGCGCACATTTTTATCTCTTTGTTGTGTGGGTTAGAAGTCTGGGATGGTGTGGCTGAGTTCTCTGCTTAGGACATCGCAAGATTCAATATGAGTGCACCAGGCTTTTTGAATCACGAAAATTTGAGACAGATCTCAGTTAATTTAGAAAGTTTACTTTGCTAAGGTTGAGGACTCACGCTCCTGACACAGCCTCAGGAGGTCCTGATGACATGTGTCCAAGGTGGTCAGAGCACAGTTAGGTTTTACACATTCTAGGGAGGCATGAGACATCAATCAACACACGTAAGATGAGCACTGGTTCGGTCTGGAAAGGCGGGACAACTAGAAGTGGGGCGGGACTTCCGGGTCATAGGTAGATAAGAGACAAACAGTGGCATTCTTTTGAGTTTCTGGCTATCCTTTCCAAAGGAAGCAATCAGATATGCATTTATCTCAGTGAGCAGAGGGGTGACTTTCAGTAGAATGGGAGGCAAATTTGCTCTAAGCAGTTCCTAGCTTGACTTTACCCTTTAGTTTAGTGATTTTGGTGGCCCAGTAGATCTTCCTTTCACAACTTTTATCTGAAGGCTCTGGGGAGAATTAAATTCCTGGCTCACTCAAGCTGTTGGCAGATTTCTGCTTCGTGTGGCTGCAGGACTGAAGTCCCTGTTTCCTTGCCCACCGTCAGCTGAGGCCACTCTCAGACTTAAAGGCCAGTCTCATTCCTTCTTGTGTGTCCTTCCCTATCTTCAAACCAGCAATGGAGCGTCAAGTCCTTCTCATGCCTCAAAATTCTCTTACTTCTACTGCCAGATGAAGAAAACTCTGCCTTCAAAGGGCATATGTGATAAGATTAGACCCACCCAGGTATCCTAATCTGCCTTTTCAATATAATGTGTTATGATCTCAGGAGTGACACCAGAAAGCAAAGGTCTAGGAGCCGTCTTACAATTCTGCCAGTATAGATAGGAACCATAGATTTGGAGCACAGTCAGAGACAGGGTCTTGCTCTGTCACCCAGGCTGGAGTGCAGTGGCGCTATCATAGCTCACTGCAGCCTCAAACTCCTGGGCTCAAGCCATCCTCCTGCCTCAGCCTCCCGAGTAGCTGGGGCTACAGGCCTGTGCCACCGTGCTCAGCCAATTTTTTTTAAAAAAAGTTTTGTACAGATGGGGTCTCGCTATGTTGCCAAGAATGGTCTTGAACTCCTGGCCTCAAATGATCCACTCACCTCAGCCTTTCAAAGCGTTGGGATTACAGGTGTGAACCACTGCACCTGGCCTGAAGCACAGCTTTCTCATGGGACTACTCCAGATGTCCAAAGATTAGCTTGTCTGGTTAAGATTTTTGCTACCTCCTTCCCTTCAAAAATTCTGTTACATGTTGTCAGTGCGGGATTGAAAATAACGTTCTGTAACACCTGCTGACTTTCTCTCTTTCATATTTTTCAGACTGACCCACCCCTGCCCATTTATTTTATTTTATTTTATTTTATTTTATTTTATTTTTTGAGACAGAGTCTCACTCTGTCACCCAGTCTGGAGTGCAGTGGCACTATCTTGGCTCACTGCAACCTCTGCTTGCCGGGCTCAATTGATTCTCCCACCTCAGCCTCTTGAGTAACTGGGATTACAGGCGCCCGCCACCACGCCTGGCTAGTGTTTTGTATTTTTAGTAGAGATGAGGTTTCACCATGTTGCCCAGGCTGTTCTCAAACTCCTGAGCTCGAGCAGTCTGCCAGCCTCAGCCTCCCAAAGTGCTGGGATTACAAGCGTGAGTCACCACACGTGGCCTACACCCCTGCCCCATTCCTAACTCCTCGAACTCTCTGTACAATTATATTTGCGATTCCCACTCGCTTCCCTTGTTCATCATTTCCTTCCTTTCTATACCCTTATCATTTTCCATCTGTTTTCAAAAAAAGAGCAGAGGTGCTCCCAGATGTCATCACCTAGGACTTCTAATTAAGTGCCCTTTGAGGAATTAATATGATGAGTTGTAGGAGTTAATATGATGATCTGTACAGAGCTCCATGGTTGTCTATTTTCCTGGTCCTCATCTCTGCAGTAGATCATTACAAAAATAGGCTTCAACCCACTGGGCAAAGTATTGCATTAGTCAGGGGCAAGGCTAAGTGGCTGCAAGAAAGAGAATAATAAGAGTTCAAACCTTAAGTACAAAGAAGTCTATTTTTTTCTCACGTAGAAACCAGGAAATATAAATAACTGTCACTAAGTATCTTTGGAGGATTGGTCCCAGGACCTCCCTCAAATACCAAAATCCAGGGATGCTCGATTTCCTGGTACAAAATGATGTAGGATTTGCATATAACCAATGTACACCCCCACCGTATACTTTAAATCATCTTTAGATTATTTATACCACCTAATGCAAAGTAAATGTCATGTAAATAGTCGTTATACTGCATTGTTTAGGGAATAATGACAGGAAACAAGTCTGTATATGTTTAGTACAGGTGCATTTTTGTTTAATATTTTCAATCCAGGGTTAGTTGAATTCAGATACAGGAGGGCCAACTATAGAAGCTCTTGGTTCCGTGTGGCCATTTGAGGAGCAAGCCTCCTTTTCTCTTGCTTTCATGCCATCTGGAACTTTCTCTGTATGTGTCTGGTGAAGTGGGACTCCCGATGTGCCTGTACCCCCGCCCTTGGGAGAGGAACAGCATGGAGAAGGCTACGACGCTATCTGGCCTTTCTTTGCATTGCTTTGTCTTTCTGTAAATGCAAATGAGAATATTGCTTTCCAATTAGAAAATGCAGATTGCTCTGAGTTCCATTTAACGTGCTTTGAATTCTGGCCCAACATTTTGCAGTTGACCTTTGAACAATGCACAGGTTAGAGGCGCCGAACCCATGATAGTCAGAAATCCACATGAAACTTTTGATGCCCCAAAAAACTAACCACTGATAGCCTACTGTTGACAGAAAGCCTTATCAATCACATAAACAGTTGATTACCACATCTTTTATATGATTTATATATTATGTACTGTATTCTTACAATAAAGTAGGTTAGAGGGAAAATGTTATTAAGAAAGTCATAAGAAAGAGAAAATGGATTTCCTATTCATTACATGGAAGTGGATCCTCACAGAGGTCTTCATCCTCCTCCTCTTCACATTGAGTGAAGCAGGCTGAGGAGGAGGAAGAAGACCAGGGCTTGGTCTTGCTGCCTCGAGGTGACAGAGGCGAAAGGTGGAGGAGGTAGAAAGGGAGGCAGGAAGGATTTATTGAGTGTGAATGGACTCTCTCAGTTCAAAACCAAGTCGCTCAAAGGTCAACTGCAGATAAGAAAAATTGCTCCCAGATTGAATTCCAATGTCTAGTAAGCTGGTGTCTACCGTTGTGCTTCCAGAGGGAGATGAAATAAGAGCATATCCTTCGGGTTACGTGGAAAAACCTAATGCTCAGAATGCACCGCCACCGAGCTCTGTTTGCCTCCCTCTCCCACCATCTGGAGCAGCCTGTCTACTTATGGGAATTGCACCTCTCAAATATAATTTACTGCATGGAGTTCTGCCTTCAGTCCAGAGGCGGAAAATTGCAGGAAACATTGCCTCCATGCTATCACAGAGGAAAAATTCTGATAAGTTGTAAGATCATGGTGGTGGTGGTTGTTTTAAGCACACCAGAGAACTGAGGACATAAAGAAATCTAAGTTAATTAATTTCTAGAAAGGTATAAGATTTTTCCAGGTGAAAACAGCCCCAGGAATGCTTTTATCCCTGGGGACAAAGTGAAATGAAGAGCAAACTTGCAACAGGATGAGGGTCAGGACAGAAAAGCTAACATTTTAGCTAATGTTTAACATCCATGCATGATTTGTCATGATGGATTAGAAACCCAAGCAGTATTTGCATAACAGTAGACATATACATCCAAAGAACAAGACAGAGAGCCCATAAATAGATCCATACATATATGGCCAATTGATTTGCAACAAAGCTATGAAAGCAATTCAATGAGGAAAAGAGCTTCTTTTCTATAAATGATGATAGGACATTTGGATGCGTGTGTGTCTATATATATATATGTATGTGATATAAGATGCATTATGTTTATAAATAAAGATAAAACTATAAAGTCTTAAGGGAAATATAGAATATCTGCATATGCTTGGAAAAGATTTCTAAGACAGGACACAAAATACATTAACTGTTTAAATAGATGATAAATTGAACATGATCACAATTAAAAATTTCTGCTTATCCAAAGGCACCACTTTAAAAAATGAAAGGACAAGTCATGTTTTGGGAGAAAATAGTCACTTCCTGTTAGTGCCTAGTCTCAGGACAAAAATGCTTCAAATTGCATGTTTCATTATATTGCCTTCCAAATGCTAGTTCCATGATAAATCCTCATGCTCATTTGTGGCAGCCTGACTTGGAGAGCTGATGATTCTATTAGAGCAACTGACAGCCTTTCCAATCCACATAATGTCTCAGTTTTTCTTCCATGTTGTTAAAAATAATCTCATAAACCAGAAAATCCAGCAGGGGGGTGTAGAATTCCAGTTTCTGGGATATTACACATTTATTTGGAAAATGAGCTTTCTCTTTATTGCTGCAACTCAGGAATCCTGCTCAGTATTGACCACAGAATAGACAGAACTTCTTAAATGTCACTGTGACTGAGGAGTGATTAAGCAGCTTCTCTCTCTGAGCCGGGTCACTTTCTTTTCTGAGTTACTGGTAACAAGGGTGTTCTTGTGGCTGCTCTGTAAGCAAACCTTGGTCAGACTGAAATGTATTTGAAACATTCACACCACGTCAATGAGTAACCAATATTATCACAAATGTTTATAAGAATAATTGAGTGCAACACCATTTTTATAAGCAGAAATCTTTTCAAGGAGGAAAGCATATTTTCTTGAAATTATGCAGAAATACCAAGATGTTATGGACACATGTTGTATACTTAATAAGAAATACCAAGTATGTATATGTACACTTATAAAATTAAATATACATGTGTAAAATGACTCCCAAAAATATTTACAGAAGAGAGCATCAAGTATCCTTCAGAAATACATACAATTTTCATAATAAAAGCAAGTTAGAACATTATGAGGCAATGTGGCCGTATTGTTCAGAAACCAGACTGCCTATTTTTATTTTATTTTATTTATTTATGTATTTGTTTTGAGTCGAAGTCTTGCTCTGTCACCCACTCTAGAGTACAGTGGTGCGATCTCGGCTCACTACAACCTCCATCTCCCAGGTTCAGGTGATTCTCCTGCCTCAGCCTCCCAAGTAGCTGGGACTACAGGTGTGCACCATTGCGCCTGGCTAATTTTTTGTATTTTTAGTAGAGATGGGGTTTCACCATGTTGGCCAGGCTGGTCTTGAACTCCTGACCTCAGGTGATCCACCCACTTTGACCTCCCAAAGTACTGGGATTACAGGTGTGAGCCACCACGCCCAGCCTCTATTTTTATTTTTATTTTTTTTTAGAGTCAGGGTTTTGCTCTGTGGCCCAGGCTGGAGTGCAGTGGTGCGATCATGGTTCACTGCAGCCTTGAACTTCTGGGCTCAAGAGGTCCTCCAGCTTCAGCCTCCTGAATAGCTGGGACTACAGGTGTGGGCCACCAGGCCTGGCTAATTTTTTTTGTAGAGATGCGGTCTTGCTCTGTTGTCCGCTCCAAGCCTTGTGCTATCCTCTTGCTTTGGCCTCCCAAAGTGCTGGGATTGTGGACGTAAGCCACCATGCCTGGCCCAAACTGCCCATTTCAGAGAAATCCCTTCCCTCTTTGTCATCAGATCTATTATATTTCTTTTTAGTCATTTATACTTCTGGATCAACAGAACTTAACTTTATGGACTTTCAACAAGAGCTGGGAAAGTAATACAGGAAGCTGAGCCAAGAGACGAAGTTACACACACCTGAAGCACATGCCTGGAACCGTAAGGTGCATCTTTAGTCGCCCCGTGTTTTTGGTTCACACCTCTTTCCCTGTCTCTTCAAAACACACATGTGTGCAAGGAGAGCAATGATGAGTTCCTGGAAGAGGCAGTTGCTACCCTATCTTTGGAATCAAAAGGCCTTCCTCAGGCTTTGCTGGGCCACTTTCCCGCCCCTGTAACCAACTGCAACCAGGCTTCCTGCACTCACTTCCCACCTCTGCCATCTGCCTGCCAGGGAGAGGGGATGGGCCTGGCCTCACATGGGAAGAAGGAAGAGGCATCTGCAGAGGAGAGGCATTTGCAAGCAGACCCAGAGAGCAGGATTTGCGGGCGGGAAGCCTGCGGTGAGGAACAATCTTCCCGCCAGGCCCACAGGGCTGAGGCAGTCCGCCGCTTAAAACCCAGCTCCCCCAGACCTGAGGCAGGGTTAGGAGGGATCCTGATTCCTTGGACATCTTTAGGAGAAACATGATATTTTTATGCTGCATTGAAACAAATGTATCTCTGTATGCCTTACAATTAATGAGGCAGATTTAAGGCACTTTCAATAGCTAGTGTCACATTTTCAACTACTTTTCCCTTTGGTCCCTGGGCTGCGGCTGGGATGTGCCCTGATCCTCTGTCATTCTGCCCTTGTTTATTCCACTGTGTCCTGTAAAACTCCCGAAGGGTCTTATATGAAGGTGTTTTTTTGTTGTTTTTTGTTGTTTTTTTGTTTTTGAGACGAAGTTTCGCTCTGTCATCCAGGCTGGAGTGTGGTGGCTCAATCTATGCTCACTGCAACCTCTGCCTCCCAGGTTTCAGTCTCCAGAGTAGCTGGGAATACAGGCGTGTTGCTACCACGCCCAGCTAATTTTTGTATTTTTAGTAGATAGAGGGTTTCACCATGTTGCCTGGGCTGATCTCGGACTCCTGGCCTCAAGTGATCCGCCTGCCTCACCTTCCCAAAGTGCTGGGATTACAGGTGTGAGCCACCCTGCCTGGCCAGAAAGTTATTAAAATTTCTCTACACCTTGCTTTCCTCGCCTGTGAGCAACACCTTTTCATCTCACAGGTGTCAGAGCTCCAGTGAGAGCATCCTGAATGGGAAGCCAGTACAGGGATGGCAGCAGGCCAACTGTGGTAATGGTGAGGTGAGTTTCCCTCCTTCTTCAGGAGTCTCCTTGCAGGGGGAACATGCCTGTTCAAAGAAAGCCTGTATTTTGCTTTTTTAAAAAATTATAAATGTTTTTTAATTTTTAATTTTTGTGGGGACATAGTAGGTGAATATTTATGGGGTACATGAAATATTCTGATACAGGCATGCAATGCATAATCATCACATCATGAGAAATGGTATATCTATCCCCTCAAGCATTTATCCCTTGTGTTGCAAACAATCGAATTATATACTTTTACAGTTATTTCGAAATTAACAATTAAATTATTAATGATTATAGTCACCCTGTTGTGCTATCAAATACTAGGCATTATTTATACTTTCTATTTTTTGTACCCATTAACCATCCTTACCTCTCTGGCAACCCCCACTCCCCTTCCCAGACTCTGGTAAACATCCTTCTACTCTCTATGTCCATGAATTCAGTTGTTTTGATGTTTAGATCCCACAAATAAGTGAGAACATGTGATGTTTGTCTTTCTGTGCCTGGCTTATTTCACTTAACATAATGACCCCTATTTCCATCCATGCTGTTGCAAATGACAGGATCTCAGTTTTTGATGGCTGAATAGTACTCCACTGTGTATATGTACTATATTTTTGTGAATTCATTCATCTGTTGATGAACACTTAGGTTACTTCCAAGTCTTGGCTATTGTGAATAGTGCTGCAATAAGCATGAAAGTGCAGATATCTCTTTGATACACTGATTTTCTTTCTTTTGGGTATATATGTAGGAGTGAGATTGCTAGATTGTAAGGTAGCTCTATTTTTAGTTTTTTGAGGAAACTCTAAACTGTTCTCCGTAGTGGTTGTACTAATTTACATTCCCACCAACAGTATACAAGGGTTCCCTTTCCTCTACTTCCTTGCCAACATCTGTTACTGCCTCACGTTTGAATAAAAGCCATTTTATCTGGGGTGAGATGATATATCATTGTAGTTTTGCTCTGCATTTTTCTGCTGGTCAGTGATGTTGAGCACCTTTTCATATGAGAAATGTCTATTAAGGTCTTTTGCCCATTTCGAAGTCACATCATTAGATTTTGTTTTTCCTGTAGAGTTGTTTGAGCTCCTTATATATTCTGGTTATTAATCTCTTATTACATGGGCAGTTTGCAAATATTTTCTTCTATTCTGTGGATTATCTCTTCACTTTATCAATTGTTTCCCTTGCAGTGCAGAAGATTTTTAACTTGACGTGATTCCATTTGTCCATTTTTGCTTTGGTTGCCTGTGTTTGTGGGGTATTTGTCAAGAAATTTTTGCCCAAACCAATGCCCTAGAGAGTTTCCCCAATGTTTTCTTGTAGTAGTTTTATAGTTTGAGGTCTTAGATTTAAGTCTTTAATTCATTTTGATCTGATTTTTGCATATGGCAAATCTAGTTTCATTCTCCTGCATGCGGATATGCAGTTTTCTTAGCACCACTTGTTGAGGACACTTTCTTCTCCCTGTTGTACATTCTTGGCAACTTTGTTGAAAATGAGTTCACTGTCAGTGTACAGATTTGTTTCCAGGTTCTCAATTCTGTTCCATTGGGCTATGTGTCTGCTTTAATGCCAGTACCATGCTGTTCAGGTTACTATAGCTCTGTAGTATAATTTGGAGTCAGGTACTGTGATTACTCCAGTTTTGTTCTTTTTGCTCATAACAGCTTGGCTATTCTGGGTCTTTTGTGGTTTTGTATAAATTTTAGGATTGTTTTTCTATTTCTGTGAAAAATGTCACTGGTATTTTGATAGGGATTGCATTGAGTCTGAAGATTACTTTGGGTAGTATGGACATTTTTACAATATTGATTCTTCCAATCCATGAACATGGAATATCTTTCCATTCTTTGGTGCCCTCTTCAATTTCTTTCATTGGTGTTTGATAGTTTTCACTGCAGCAATCTTTCACTTCTCTGGTTAAGTTAATTGCTAGGTATTTAATTTTCTTTGTGACTATTGTAAATGAGATTACTTTTCTTATTTCTTTTACAGATTGTTCACTGTTGACATATAGAAATTCTACTGATTTTTGTATGATGATTTGGTACCTTACAGTTTTACTGAATTTATCAGTTCTAATAGTTTTCTCGTGAAGTCTTTAGGTTTTTCCAAATATAAGATCATATCATCTGCAAACAAGGATAATTTGACTTCTTTCTTTCCAATTTGGATGCCCTTTATCTTTCCTGATTGCTCTAGCTAGGACTTCCAGTACTATGTTGAATAACAGTAGTGAAAGTGAGAATCCTTGTCATGTTCCAGATTTTAGAGGAAAGAGGAAGCCTTTATTTTGGAGCGCAGTGTGTGACAGTGGAAAGAGCACAGAAATTGGAGTCACACATCCTGCCCACATCCTGCCTCATTGGCTTTGTGACTTTAGAAATGTTATTGAACTTTCCTGGATCTTGGTAGCCTCACCTTTAAAATGGGTATAATAATCCCTGTTCGAATGGCTGTAGTGACTTTGAAACATGCCAACTTGGCTAAGCCACAATGCATTTCCCCAGAATTATTGTTCCTGTATGTTTCCAGTTAAGATGAGCCTTGCAGGACATTTTGCACGGATTTGGAGAGTGGAAATGGAGTAGCAGCTGTGTTGCTGTTACTATTGAAAGGTGGATATGTTATCTATATAACAAACCTGCACATGTACCTCTGAACCTAAAATAAAAGTTAAAAACAAAAAAAAAGACAATTAAAAATAATAATTTTTTATTATATGCTATTTTACATTTGATATGGGTCTATATTTACACAACTACTCCCCAATATGATGGCCACTAGCCACAGTGTGGCTCTCGAATATGACCACTTAAAATTGAGATGTGCTGCAATTTAAAAATAATATACATTTTATTATTTTTAATATTATTTATTATTATACATTTATTATCACACGCAAAGTTGGTCTCTGCTGGCTCACCTCATGGGTGTGCAGAAGCAGCTGGGCTTGCAGCTGTTCAACCTTCCCCTCATGCTCCTTCGGCTCCTCCAATGCTTGAGTCAGAGATGTGTTTAGCTCCACAATGAGGGGCGTCTGCTTCTCTTGCAGATCACCTGCATTATCAAAGTTGGGGGCCGGGAGAGACTGACACACAGAGACATGTGGATAGGTTCTAAAACTACCTCTCTGGAAAAAGCAAAAGCCCTGGCTTATAGTGTTTGCCAATTGATGCGGTGTAAATACTCCCTTTGTGGCTGATTTCAAGCTCTCAATGTGATGTCATTGAAAGCAAAGTTAGGAAGAGATCCGTACAGTAGACTCTTGTGAGGATAGGAAACGGCTGCAGTGCAGCACTGATGATGGGTCCAGTCAGTTTTGATGAACTGCAGTGTGTGCTTGTGGGTTCTACATTGTCCTTGCTCTTCCCAATTTACAACCATCTTCCCCTCCTGACAGCCTTTTCTGCAAACTTCAAGTTGCAGATTTATATGCAAAGGTACCTGCCTATCAGAGACTTTTTAAGCAGTTGCCATAGAATAATCCAGTTACATCTCCATATTTTTTTTCCTCTAATGATTTCCTCTAATGATTTTACTTATGTGACTGAACCCTGCCCCCTGACAGATACGGGCAGTTTAATTGAGAAAATTTATGTGAAACACCCAGCAGTGCTAGGCACAGAGTAGCCACTACATAATGTCAACTTCCTTAATGAGTGATGATGTCAACTATTTGAAATTAATAGTATGTCATTTCCTCTCCTGATATCATGGGACTCAGAGATATTCATCATATTTATGGAATCATGTTCCTTTTCTTTCTTTCCTAAGCACATGAATCATACAGACCAGCACTATTCAATAGAAATATAATGCAAGCCACATATGTCATTTAAACATTTCTAGTGCCACATTAGAAAAAGCTAAAAAAAGGTAAAATTAATTATAATAATATATGCAATGTAATCCAATATATTAAAAATATGATTTCAACATGTAATCAGTGTAAAATAATATCCATTAGGTATTTTAAATTCTTTTTATACCAGTTATTTAAAATGTATATTATTTTTAAATTGCAGCACATCTCAATTTTAAGTGGTCATATTCAAGAGCCACACTGTGGCTAGTGGCTATCATACTGCAGAGTGTTTGTGTAAATATAGAGCCATGTCAAATGTAAAATAGTGTATAATTAAAAAAATATTTTTAATTGTGTATTTGTTTTTGTTTTTAACTTTTATTTCAGGTTCAGAGGTGCATGTGCAGGTTTGTTATACAGATAAACTCGTGTCACGGGAGTTTGTTGTGCAGATTATTTCATCATCCGGGTACTAAACCTAGTACCCAATAGTTATTTTTTTTGCTCCTCTTCCTCCTCCCATCCTCCAGTCTCAAGTAGGTCCCAGTGTCTGTTGTTACCTTCTTTCTGCCGATGTGTTCTCAACATTCAGCTCCCACCTAGAAGTGAGAACAGGCGGTATTTGGTTTTCTGTTCCTGTGTTAGTTTGCTGAAGATAATGGCCTCCAGCTCCATCCATGTTCCTGCCAAAGGCATGACCTTGTTATTTTTATGGCTCCAGAATATTCCATGGTGTATGTGTACCACATTTTCTTTATCCAGTCTACCACTGATGGGCACTTGGGTGGACTCCCTGTGCTTTCTGTCAGCACCGGCTTCCAAAATCCCAGTGCCGTTCACTTCTAGAGATACTAGAGTTACTAGTAACTAGTAATGGGCTGTCTTGGTTTCAGGAGGGCTGCTTCTATGCGCTCATAGCTCACTGGTGTGAGAAATTAGAAACGCGAAGTTTTCCCATCACTCCAACTCTCTTGAGCTTTATTTAATGTTTTTAAGACAGGGTCTTGCTCCGTCACCCAGGTTGAAGTATAATGGCACAATGACAGCTCACTGCTTCAGCTTCCCAGGCTCAACCACCGTCCTGCCTCAGCCTCCTGAGTAGCTGGGACCATAGGTGTTTACCACCATGCCTGGCTAATTTTTAAATTTTTTGTGGAGCTAAGGTCTATCTCTCCCAGGCTGGTCTTGAACTCCTGGGCTCAAGAGCTCCTCCTATCTCAGCCTCTTAAAGTGCTAGGATTATGAGGCATGAGTGGCCAGCCCCCTCCATACTTCATGTGCAGCAATTCACGAGGCTTGTCAGGTCCTGCACGCCAGCAGGACAGAGCTGTGGACACCAAAGTCGTAGCACCCTAGTGTGAGTTCCTATTAACCTCAATAGTGTTCTGAAGGTCGCTTAAAAACCAACAACTACAACTTCAGATTCACATGCTACTTTGAGTTGAAAATTTAATACACTAATTTTTGTCTGGTTTTACCACAATAAAATATGTCTATACATTTTTCTGATTAGTAGTATAATTTGGAATGCAACTAGGAAGTATGCCAATAAACATGTCATATCGTGTCCAAAATCGGTTCCTTCCGGGGGGTTCTTGGTCTTGCTGACTTCAAGAATGAAGCCCCAGACCCTCATGGTGAGTGTTACAGCTCTTAAAGATGGTATGTCCGAAGTTTGCCCCTTCAGCTGTTCAGATATGCCCAGAGTTTCTTCCTTCCTCCCCGTCTCGCTGACCTCAGGAGTAAAGCCACAGACCTCAGCAGTGAGAGTTACAGCTCTCCAAGGTGGCACGTGCATAGCTGTTTATTCCTCCCTGGGGGTTCATGGTCTTAGCTGACTTCAAGAATAAATCAGCAGACTTTTGCTGTGAGTGTTACAACTCATAAAGCTAGTGCAGACACAAAAAACAAGAAGCAGATTGCAAAAAGCAAAAGAACAAACCCTCCGCTCCCTGAAAGGGGACCCCAGTGGATTGCCGGGAAGGGGCAGGTGGCCAGCTTTTATTCCCTTATTTGGCTCCACCCACATCCTGCTGATTGGTCCATTTACAGAGCGCTGATTTGTCCATTTTACAGAGTGCTGATTGGTCGGTTTTCACAGAGTGCTGATTGGTGCATTTACAAACCTTTAGCTACACACAGAGTGCTGATTGGTGTGTTTACAATCCTTTAGCTAGACAGAAAAGTTCTCCAAGTCCCCACCAGACCCAGAAGCCCAGCCGCCACACCTCTCAGTATCCATGCAGGCCTTCATCTCTGTCATCTCTTTCATTTTTGCTTATGTTGATGCAGAGATCCTACATCCAACAGTGACTACAGCAGCAAGACTGCCTCATGGGGAGCTGTCTGCAGAGCTTACCAACTAGCCAGAGGCTCCCTTGTGGTGGGCTCCAGGTTTCATGTCACAAACTTGGGTACAAAAAAGGAAACTGTCCTAGCCAAAGGAGAAGGATTTCTTGAGGCCAGGAGTTTGAGACCAGCTTGGGGAACATAGTGAGACACCATCTCTACAAAAAAAAATAATAATAATAATTAGCCAAGCTTGGTGGTACCTGTAGTCCCAGCTACTTGGGAGGCTGAGGCAGGAGGATGGCTTGAGCCCAGGAGTTTGAGGCTGCAGTGCACTATGATCACACCACTGCACTTCAGCCTGGGTGACAGAGATCCTTTCTCTAAAAAAACGAGAGAAGGCTGGGCGCGGTGGCTCACGCCTGTAATCCCAGCACTTTGGGAGGCCGAAGCCGGCAGATCACGAGGTCAGGAGATCGACACCATCCTGGCTAACATGGTGAAACCCCATCTCTACTAAAAACACAAAAACTTAGCTGGGTGTGGTGGTGGGCACCTGTAGTCCCAGCTACTCGGGAGGCTGAGGCTGAGGCAGGAAAATGGCGTGAACCTGGGAGGTGGAGCTTGCAGTGAGTGGAGATTGTGCCACTGCACTCCAGGTTGGGCGACAGACTCCCATCTAAAAAAGAAAAAAAAAAAAAAGACTATACAAAAAACGAATCTGTCCATTTCTGGGTTTTCTGGTGAATTCCAGATCTCCCCTCAGACTCCTTCCCTGAAGAATGGGTTTACTCAGGCAGGAGCTCCCAGTGGCTTGAGGGGCGGGGCTCTCTTCTATATGGTGTGTGCTTCAGGGGCTGGCACCTACCCTGAGAACTCCTCCCCCTCACTTGGGTGTTCGCAGAGCCCTTCTGCAGGGCCTGGTCAGCCCCTGGTCTGCGCTGCGAGGCTTTCCAGGACCTTGGCCCTTAGCCTCAACCTTGCATTTCTCCAGGCAGTCCAGGAACACGCTTGCTGTCCTCCGGTGCCCTTTCAGAGGGCTGAGAAACTCCAGGACCTGCAGTGTGGTGCCGGTGAGGCAGAACTGTGGGATCCTGGTTCAGAAGGACCCATCCTCAGGGTTCCTATCAATACTCACATCTCTTGTTTTCTCGTAAGCCCTCTGCATCTTGCTTTCTAGTTTTAGCGACTATTTTCCTAAAACGTTTCTGTTTTCTGATTGCCTCTGGGTGTACTTGTTTATTTTAAGAATGTTTCATCTTTGTGCCCTGAACTAGCTGTAACCACTCCCTTAGGGACATAGTATCCTCATCCAGCTGTTGATGCCATAGGAAGTGACCTCATGCTTACTGCCAAGCAATATGATGAAATGATGGGACAGGGTTCGCCAGTTAATCACTTCAAACTGCAATGTAAAGGTATGAAATTAGGAGATTAGTTCATGCTCAGAAAACAGGTGCTGGGTAAATAACTAAGGTTATGATGGCTTTCCAAGGTCTCCAAACTAGGGCACTCACAGTAGCGCACACATACATTTCTCCCATAAGATTTTCCAGTAAACCACGTCATCATCAAATGATTCATACTGATCAAATTTTGAAGAGCAGTTCCATAAAACATGGTAAGATCTACAATGAGTTGACTTTAACTTGGGAAAAGAAAAGCTATTGGAATGCTTCCACCTTGATTGAAATAAACTTGGACTTGTGGCCAGGCATGGTGGCTCACGCCTGTAATACCAGCACTTTGGGAGGCTGAGGCAGGCAGATCACCTGAAGTCAGGAGTTCAAGACCAACCTGTCCAAAACGGTGAAACCCTATCTCTACTAAAAATACAAAATTTAGCTGGGCATGTTAGCAGATGCCTGTAATCCCAGCTACTCAGAAGACTGAGGCAGGAGAATTGCTTGAACCCAGGAGATGGAGGTTGCAGTGAGCTGAGATCCAGCCTGGGGGCAAGAGCGAAACTCCGTCTCAAAACAAACAAGCAAACAAACAGACAAAAAATCTTGGGTTTGCAATAAACGGTGGTTCACCCAGTGTTTCACATGAGCATGAGATTCACCTGAGGACATTTGTCCCCAGAAATTGATCAGAGGAACTCTAAATTCTCTGGGCATTTTGTACTCCCCTGAAACAGCAGATCTTCTGGTAGTGACATTTAGGTTGTGGTGGGCCTAGGTATGGGAGCGGGTACACAGTTGCCTCCCTGGGGCTTATTTGGGCGTTTTTTGTTTGTTTGTTTGTTTGTTTGGTTTGTTTTGTTCTTTGGGGTGTTTTTTTGTTTGTTTGTTTGTTTGTTTGTTTTGCCATCACAGATCTTGAGCTTTAGAAACACTAGAACTCCTGAGGGTTGGCTCTGGTGCCATTTTGATAGCCCAAGTAAGGTAGAATTCGTTATCAGCCTAGACTAAGTAAAATGATTTTTGGCTTACATGAATTTATTTGATCCCACATCTGTTTGCAGAAGTGATGTCCCTTTCTGTCCAGTATCCTCATGGCACTTCAACCTACAGGTATGAGGAAGGAAAATGTGGGCTGCCATTTGGAGGAAGAACTGGAAACCAAACACTCCTTTTGGATCCATTTAGGATGTCTGTGGGTTTGAGCCAATTTCAGACTTGAAAAGCAGGGCAGTTTTTCAAAGAGAGTTTGTAGAGGGACCCAGAGAGGAGCCTGGGAGCAGAACATGGTCCATTTGTTCCACTGGAAAATGACATTAGCGTGGTAAGACTTGCTAAGCTCCCTGCACCTCTGCACAGCCAGGGTGCTACTACCCAGGCTTCATGCATCAGGGCTTTGGTTTTAATGGAAGAGTGGGTTCCTGTGTTCTCTGGGTTCTTTGCTGTCCTTAGGATCCTCCAGAAGCGTCACATATACTTGTGCTTCCTTTTTGAAAAGATGTGGTGGTTGGTGTCCCTCTCCTCCTCCTAGCTCTGGGCTGTAGTTCTCCTCCCACGTCATCCTTGGCCTCTCATCAGGAGTTTGCATCCTTAGGCGACAAGAGAGGGACATTGCTGCAGGCTCAACTCTTCTTCCTCATGTGGGTGCCCTGCCCTTGGATGTGCTGGGCTGAGCCACCTCTTACTGATGCTGGAGAAGGTTGCTATGGCCCAGTTGGCACCAGGACCCACCTGTTAAGTTGGGCTGCAGGATGATGTGCTGCCATGATTTCCTTTTGCCTTATTTTCTTCTGTCCTCCTTCAGTTTGCTGCACAGCAGCTTGTGTATCCATCAGCTACCCAGCTTCTGCCTGCGCCCCGGGCCTCAGGGAGCCATGCTGCCTCATTGCTGGGAGAGTGTGCACACGGTGCTTTGGGCACCTGCTCTTTCCTTTCCCAGTCTGCTCTTCACAAAGGCTGCCAGAGGGCCTGATCACATCCCCTTACCCCTCCCATCCCACACATGTCAGGCCTTTAGCCCCGCACCTTGGGCACCCTGCCTTGCCTCACCTTAACCACTCTTTTTAAATTTTCAAATTTTTTTTATTTTGAGACAGTCGCACCCTGTTTCCCAGACTGGAGTGCACTGGTGCAATCTCTGCTCACTGCCACCTCCACCTCCCGGGTTCAAGCGATTCTCCTGCCTCAGCCTCCTGAGTAGCTGGGATTACAAGTTTGTGCCACCATGCCTGGTTATTTATTTATTTATTTATTTTGGTATCTTTAGTAAAGATGGGGTTTCACCATGTTGGCCAGGCTGATCCTGAACTCCTGATCTCGTGATCCAACCACCTCGGCCTCCCAAAGTGCTGGGATTACAGGTGTGAGCTACCGTACCCAGCCACCTTCACCACTCTTGTTCTGAGCCCCAATTTTGCTGGGCTCCTTCGCTGATTTGTGCTCCCTTCCTGGGCCTTTTTGCTCCCTTTGCGCCCATACACCCCTTTCAGGTCACTAACTCTTATCGTGACCAACCAGGCCAGGCCCTCCGTGGCTCACTCTCCTGGAGAGGCTCATTGGAGCACCCGCCACTGTGACAACATCACCTGTCGTGCTGTCTTCGCTGGTCTCAAGCCTCTTTGAGGGCAAGGACCACGTCATGTTTGCTCAGACCTGAAACTTTCGTGCTTGGCTCTGAGTAGGCCCACAGTAATGCCAGTGTGTTCGATGGGAGAAGGAATGAGCTGTACCTTGCTATCCCAGCATACCCTACCCTACCCAACTCTAGTCCTAAATAGTGGCAGAGATGGATAGATCATAAGCAATTCTAAATCAATTGTACCAGTGTGGTTGCACTACCTGCTTTTAGCAGCTGGAGAAGCAGGCTGGGGCTGTCCATGGAATGCTCCGCTTTGCTAAGATAACCATCAAAAAGGGAAAGTGCAAAGCAGGTATCCATTCCATAAATCACTGGTTTGTCAACTCACTGTCCAGCCCTACAGTGATTGTTTGACAAAAGCAAAAAGGTTCACAAAAGCCTGATCATGCTTTTTGGCATTATATTATCAGGGCCTTAAAAAATCCTCTTCTCTCATTAAAATATAATAGTTCCTATTAGGAGCATCTCAGACCCAGTAGATACCTAATGCTTGTTTATTGATGGTGGTGATGACAGCATCGTTAGTACAGAGGTAATTGATTTTCACAGTGACAAGTCGGAGGCTCGTTGATGAATGAGCAAATGAGGCCCTGCAAGACACCAAAATGCCTTGTGAATGAAAGCAGTTATTTCAGTGCAGTTTTACTGTTAAGTGCTTTTATTGGATTTCAGATTTTAAAAATGAGTAGTTCCTGGAGGGTATACACAACTGTGTGGAACAGCATGTGTGACTGACAACTCGCAGCACCCTTAGAGAAGCTCGGATTTCGGGAGCTCGAGCTTCCGCTGCTGACGCGGCCCTGCTCTCTGTTCTCTGAGGCATGATCAGGCTTTTGTGGATCTTTTTGTTTTTGTCAAACATTCACTGTAGGGCTGGACGGTGAGTTGACAAACCAGTGATTTATGGAATGGATACCTGCTTTGCTCTTTCCCTTTTTGATGGTTATCTTAGCAAAGCGGAGCATTCCAAGGACAGCTCCAGCCTGCTTCTCCAGCTGCTAAAAGCAGGTAGTGCAACTCAGATTCAGATTAAATGTCCATTTATTCAGTCACACTGCCTCCTGGGTGCTTTCTCTGAATGCAAGATTCAGTCCAAACCTCTGGGCACCCTGGTGGCTTGAGGTTCACTGTGCATATTTTTCACATGTGGAAACTAAGACTCAACTCGGGGAGGTTGCAGAACTTCCAAGGTCATGTCCAGTATTCTTATCTGCATGTGCCCAGGCCCACTCCACTCCTTGCAATATTTTGGTCATATCCTGGGGAGGCAAGGCCAGCAAACCTTTTGAAAATATATGGTTGAGAGAAAAAGCAGCCCAGGGCAGGGAAGGTGACTCTGCGATTGCCACACACAAACAGCATCAGAAAATCCGAAACCAGTCACAAATAAAATGCAGTTGAGCAAATCTTTCTAGGATCTTAATTGTTTATGCAGTAATGGGTGGCATTTGTCTGCTATAATTTGTCAATTGAAAAAGCAAACAGTTTCAGTTCAGTAGTGGAAAACTGCATGCAGGAACGAGTGACAGAATAATCGCTGGAGAAAAATGTTATTGGAAACCATTAAGCAAGAATTTATGAGAAAATGAAAGACAAGCTGTGCCCTCATCCCACGCTGCTGAACTTTCCCTGGAAACTGCAAGCTGCCAATGAGAAGCCAAGTTGAAATGCAAGGCCAGCCAATCAAACAGCTTATCACGTAAAAGGCAAGGTAGGTGAACCAAAGATACTATGGCTGAAAGGGAACAGGGAGGAAGGACTCAGGATGTCTGTGTGCTGAATCTAAACACCTGGCTACCCAGCAAAAAGCAGGTATATTTCCTCTAAAAATTAGGTCAGAATACAAGTCAAATCCAATTATAAAACACCTCCTTTTTTTCCCCTTCTGCAAAACATATTTCACGATACAAGGCAATAACCCTAGCCGTTATCTGCCACGTGATTTAAGAAATAGAGAGGCTTCTAGCGTTCCTCCTTCTCCTTCTCTTCCTCCCTGTCCTCCCTCTGTGCTGTACCTGCTTCCATCCATCTCTCTGTGTAACTCCCCCTTCCTTTCTCTTTCCCTCCTTCCCTTCCTTCCTCCTGCTCTCCCTCCCTCTGTTCATTCATCTGTCCATCCATTTACCTACCCACTAGTGTACACTGAATGCATATTTTCATTGGCTGTGATGTTCCAGGGACAGTGCTAGGTTCTGGAGGTGCAGTCATTTATAAGAGCATCATGCTCTCTTTCTCATGGAGTTCACAGTCTCAGGTGGGTACAGACACCTGACCAAACCATTACAGTCCTCCCTAATAAGTGCAGGAAGCACCTCCTCTGCAGAGATTCGCAGTGCTAATGTGACGCTCCTAGCTAGTACTACTACTGCTGCGTCTGCTGCTCGTGGCTGTGCTTACATAATGCCTGCGAAGTGCCTCCCTGTTTTAAAGACTTCACGTATAGTAACTTACTTAATCCCGTAATTACCCTGTAAAGTTCATGCTGCTTTTATCCCTTTGCAGAGGAGGAAACTGAGCTGCAGAACGATCGAATGACCTGCCTGAGGTACCCTATCTGTTGGCACAGGCCTGAGCACATAGTGGACGCAGGAGCACCCCCTTCCTTTTTCCTCCCCTCCGGCTCTTTGCTGTCAGGGGTTCTCTCTTGCCTTCTCTGGTTGTGCCTGTGCTGCGTGCCACACCTTTTCCCTCAGTGAATTTCAGGTGTGCACACTCCCTGCAATAAAATACTGTTTACATCAAGGAGCTTGGGCTATGTTGAGAAGTAAATGAA
>NW_012102332.1:882054-884220 GCF_000951045.1 Mandrillus leucophaeus
TGATTTAAGAAATAGAGAGGCTTCTAGCGTTCCTCCTTCTCCTTCTCTTCCTCCCTGTCCTCCCTCTGTGCTGTACCTGCTTCCATCCATCTCTCTGTGTAACTCCCCCTTCCTTTCTCTTTCCCTCCTTCCCTTCCTTCCTCCTGCTCTCCCTCCCTCTGTTCATTCATCTGTCCATCCATTTACCTACCCACTAGTGTACACTGAATGCATATTTTCATTGGCTGTGATGTTCCAGGGACAGTGCTAGGTTCTGGAGGTGCAGTCATTTATAAGAGCATCATGCTCTCTTTCTCATGGAGTTCACAGTCTCAGGTGGGTACAGACACCTGACCAAACCATTACAGTCCTCCCTAATAAGTGCAGGAAGCACCTCCTCTGCAGAGATTCGCAGTGCTAATGTGAAGCTCCTAGCTAGTACTACTACTGCTGCGTCTGCTGCTCGTGGCTGTGCTTACATAATGCCTGCGAAGTGCCTCCCTGTTTTAAAGACTTCACGTATAGTAACTTACTTAATCCCGTAATTACCCTGTAAAGTTCATGCTGCTTTTATCCCTTTGCAGAGGAGGAAACTGAGCTGCAGAACGATCGAATGACCTGCCTGAGGTACCCTATCTGTTGGCACAGGCCTGAGCACATAGTGGACGCAGGAGCACCCCCTTCCTTTTTCCTCCCCTCCGGCTCTTTGCTGTCAGGGGTTCTCTCTTGCCTTCTCTGGTTGTGCCTGTGCTGCGTGCCACACCTTTTCCCTCAGTGAATTTCAGGTGTGCACACTCCCTGCAATAAAATACTGTTTACATCAAGGAGCTTGGGCTATGTTGAGAAGTAAATGAAGTATCTCCACCGTTGTGGTTCCCCCTAACTCACTGTGTTTTCTTATTCTTGTAAAATCTTCCCTTGCAGGCAGCGGAAGGGGCCGCAGAAGTTCCTTGACTCACGAGGCAAGGCATTCAGAGGCCTCGTGACACCTCCCGGGATCTGCAGTCATTGGGCTGCATTTGCCAATAGCAACATCTGGCAAAAATAGCCAAGCAGCAGAGCGGCCTGGGCTCGGGAGCTGAGCAACCCCTGACTGGCCACATGGAGACTGTGCTGAGCTCTGCCCAAGCCCTGTGATCCTGGAAAACAGTAAAGTGAAGGAGCCATCTGCGTTCTGGGGAATGGCCCACTGCAAAAAATACCCTTCCTCATAGGACGTCGAGGACTCATGATGTCCCCTCATTTATGACGAGCCCAGACACAGCCCTTCCTAATTCCAATTCTTTGCGTCATACGTGATCGACTGTTTGTTCCCACTGGTCAATCAGAACAACATTCTTGCTAACCAGACTTCGGTTCAGCTCTTCTCCCTCCCCATGTCCCTGCCCAGTGTGCTATCCTCATCCTGAGCCAACACACGCCCCTCCTTAGCAGCTCCTCCTGCAGCAGGCTGACCTCAGACTCCCCCGATCCATTGTCCAAATATATCACCCTTTCACCCTACGTCCTTACACCCCGTTCTTTCTAGTTTTGTTCATTCCTCCCTGTGAAAGATGAACCCTCTTTTCCTAACCCCGGACCTGCTTGCAGACTGCTGTGATGGCCAAGTGTACCCCCTACTGCAAGAGTCCCTTCTCTCCCTTGCGATATCTTTTCAATAAAATCCCTCCTTACCAAGCCTGGATTTGTGTTTTATTTAACTAGAGAGATCCCAGCTGGAAGCTCCTGCATTAATAATGTGGGAACCTGTTCGTGAGAACTGCAGAGCTGGCCTCTAGTCAGAGCCGCTGTTGCTGGGTCAGAGGAGTGGAAGTACTGAGTACTGGTGGGGAGGATTTAAGGAAGAAGAGAAAGGGAGAGAGGGAGAGAGGGAGAGAGAGAAGAAAGAAAAAGAGAAAGAAAAAGAAAAAAGAAAAAGAAAGAAAAGGAAAGAAAGAAGAGAAAAGGAAAATAAGGAAAGAAGAGAAAAGCAAAATAAAGAAGGAAAGAAGAGAAAAGGCAGATTCTGAGGAACTATGGCTTATATTCCAAATGAAGTTCTGAGATCTGTAATGTGGAGAGTTTCATAGAATCAATCCTTTCCTCCAACTTTACTGAGATGGTTTAATGAGAGTCCTTTCCTACTGGGACCCTGAGAAATGCATCCTATGACCGCAGTCACGAAGCCTGGAGGGATTCACAGCCCCA
>NW_012102332.1:884282-932000 GCF_000951045.1 Mandrillus leucophaeus
GGTGGAGCCTAGGTCTGTGGCCCAGGCTGAAGTGCAGTGGAGGGATCTCGGCTCACTGCAACCTCCACCTCCCAGGTTCAAGCAATTCTCCTGTCTTAGCCTCCCGAGTAGCTGGGACTACAGGCTTGTGCCACCACGCCCAGAGGTTTTTTGTGTTTTTCAGTAGAGACAGGGTTTCGCCATGTTTGACAGGCTGGTGTCGAACTCCTAACCTCGGGTGATCTGCCCGCCTCGGCCTCCCAAAGTGCTGGGATTACAGACGTGAACCACCACACCTAGCTGAAGCCCCACATTTCTTAGGGACAGAGGTCCCTCTCCACACCTGTACTTCCACTAGGCTCCCCACCTCCACTGAGTCCTCATCGCTCTCACCCACACAAGTTTCTCTGATACCTACCCCTGCCCCAGAGCTTCAGAGCAGGGCCCATGGTTCAGCTACAGAAACACTAGTATACTGCTGGGCATACAGGGAGGATGGGGGAAAAGTGCCTGGAAATTGTTCACTTTTCTAAATAACCAAATCAGCGTTCCTGATACAACTGTTGTTGTCTATAGATAATGCTGTGCATTCGCTCATTTAAAAAAAAATTAATTCAATTCATCTACTTAACAGACATTTACTGGCCACCTCTATGTTCTAGGTGAGCATAGGGATGAGTTCACTCAGTTGAGAGGAGAGAGCTCCCATCCCATAGGACCCCCCATGGCCAGTGTGGACACAATGCTATGGGAGCCCAGAGGATAAAGGAATTAAATTTTCTTTGGAAAGTCCATACATTCATCAAAGAAGGGGTGACACTGGTGACACTTACATGAGCAGTGAACATTGGGCGGAGAGAGAGAGAAAGGGAGAGAGAGAACACTTCCCTAGAAGGAGGAAAGAATGATGGAGAAGAGTGGAGGTCGACACCAGCTGGAGAGAAGAATGTCTCGGGCTCCAAGCGGCTGCAGGGAGGAAATCGGGGTGTGGTGGGGGTGCAAGGAATGAGATGGGTGATGGGGGCAGGGTGAGGCTGCAGCCTTTGTCTTGGGTCTGAGGGGTCACCTAAGACTCTAAGAAGGAGCCCTGCTGCCTCCACTCTGGGTTTTAGGATCACAAGTCTGGCCACAGTATAGAGTAGGCTATCGGAGGCCACTTGGAGGCTGAGCAGATGACCATGAAGCTGCCAGACTGGGCAGACTGGGTAGACTGGCCTCGATCTTCTGGAATGGAAGTGGAGATCCAGGGCAGAGGGCAGCATGCAGGGGCAGAGCCCCATCCACCTCACCACAGCCCGCTCTCTGCCCAACCTTCACAGACCCCTCTCAAGGTGTTAGCTCGGGCTGCTGGGGCAAGAGTGGCTTCATTAACCAAGACAGAAGCCGAAAGGAAGTCCAGATGTGTGGGGGACGAGTATGAGCATGTCTTTGACGCACCAAACATGAATTGCTTCCGAGACGCCAGGGCCAGGTGTTTACAGCGGCAGCAGATGAGGAACAAGTGCCGCCTCGAAGTCAGTGAGAGGAAATTGTGAGGGGGGTAAGATTTGGGCTTGATATTGGGGTGAGGAGAAGGTCGGGTTTAGAAACTTTTATTTACATTCAGTAAGAAGAAAATGGATGCGTTTACATTTCATGTTAGTATTTTTCCTCTGTTTCTTCTGCTTGGGGTACCAATGAATAAATGAGTGCCCTGAAGAAAGGGGATAAAGTCAGTAGGAATTTATGAGTTAAACAGTCAGCACCAAAACAACAGTGGTGGACTAAATGGAAGTGCTGGATGATAGGCTATGGAAAGATAAAAACTTAACTGCTCTAGCCTCTCTGTAAATGTGCTTTCTGAGGTCTAGAATTTGGAATAAAAACCTTCATTCATTATCCATTATTGATGGAGAAAAGGGATGGAGATTTATGAGAAGTACCAGGAAGATATTAATGTGCAATGAAGAAGCTGGTATTTATAATATACTCCAGTTATTATACATCCAGAAGCTGTCATTACAGTGGATTTCATTACCCTCTTAATTGTGATACTTCCTTTACCTTCTCAAGTACCCGTGAACTTTCTCATATATAATACATTTAATTAAGTTAATAGCTATACCTTCTACGTCATTTAAAAAATGATAGCTCAGGTGAAGTAAAATAGAGGAAAAGAAACACATTGCCTGACTTGCTCAAATATGCAGGGCAGCTTAACGAGTGGTGAGTGACAGCACAGGAATCTTGATCACCAACACTGCTTCCTGAGCTCCCGGCTGTGGGAAGTGTTATGCACAGTGTATGTAAACCAATCTGAAGGTGGAAGGCTTTCTCTACCTCTACCTCAAATGAGACTACAACCTTCAATACTTATTTGTTGTCCCAAATTTTCGTTCTGATGTGAATGAAACTTAAAAACCAATTGGTATGATTAAAATTGATGTGTATTGTAAACAAGATAAGGGTAATTTATCTACAAAGACTTATGTGATGTCAAATAATCCTTCCTGTTCCCTAACTTTCTATTCTTAAGCGCCTTTGGTGTTTTGTGAGAAAATAACCTGTAAGTATAAGCCATTAATGTGTCTTTGATTACAAACAATTTATTGCACACCTACCATCATGATACAATCATCGAAAAGAATTAGAATCATGAAAGTGTGTTTATAAGAGGCATAGTCTTGGCATTAGCAGGTCTTAGCCTCCCGAGTAGCTGGGACTACAGGCGCGCCCCACTACGTCCGGCTAATTTTTTTTGTATTTTAATAGAGACACGATTTCACCATGTTGGCCAGGATGGTCTTGATCTCCTGATCTCGTGATCCGCCTGCCTTGGCATCCCAAAGTGCTGGGGTTACAGGTGTGAGTCACTGCACCCGGCCCACTGTTTTCTTATTTTAAGAAATTGCCACAGCCATCTCAACCTTCAGCAACCACCACCGAGATCAGTCAGCAACCATCAACATCAAGGCAAGACCCTCTACCAGCAAAAAAATTATGGCTCACTGAAGGCTCGGGTGATTGTTAGCATTTTTTAGTAGTAAAGTGTTTTCTTGTTAAGATATGTGTATTGTTTATATTACACATAATTTTATTTTACACTGATATGGTTTGGCTGTGTCTCCACCAAAATCTCATCTTGAATTGTAATTCCCCTTAATCCCCATGTATCACGGGAGGGACCTGGCGGGAGGTAATTGAATCATGGGGGTGGTTTCCCCCATGCTGTTCTTATGATAGTGAGCAAGTTCTCATGAGATCTGAAGATTTTGTAAGCACCTGGCATTTCCCCTGCTAGCACTCATTCTCTCTCCTGCCACCCTGTGAAGAGATGCCTTCTGCCATGATTGTAAGTTTCCTGAGGTCTCCCCAGCTATGCAGAACTGTGAGTCGATTAAACCTCTTTTCTTTATAAATTATCCAATGTCGGGTATTTCTTCACAGCAGCTTGAGAACGGACTAATACACACATAATAATACATAGTAGATTGTGTAGTGTAAACATTACTTTTACATGCACTCAAAAATTTAAAAATGTGTGCGACTGGCTTTATCGGGAATATTTGTTTACTGTGGTGCTGGAACTGAATCTGCAGTGTCTCTATGGTGTGCCTGTAGTCATCATGCTAGCTATGCATCTTGGTACAATCTAACACAAGGGTGGCGCATGGTAAGGCAGGAGAACAGCATATTTTCAGATGCATTACTTCATGTGATACTCATAAGAAGCCTGGGAGTGACCTGTGTCTCCCTAGAGCAGATGGGGAATGGAGCAGCGTATCGCCTATGCTCTCTGTCACCTTTAGCCTGGTGTTGTTGCTTAATGAACGCCTGGTCGGTGGTTCACCTTTACTCAACCACAGTGTTTCTCCAAGAGAAACAAGCATGAAAACATCACAGAGAGTTAATTGAGAGACAACAGTACTTTTAATCTATTACATTGATATTGTAATTCAAATGATAAAAATGTACTTCCCCTTGTTTCCAACGTAAGTAGTTTTAAATATTGTATAAATCAAAACAAAAACAAAAACAAAAAAACAAATAAACAAACAAAAAAAACTTCCATGGCTAAGATTCCAGAATGTTTGTGCATGCTTTGTGACATTTCTTTTGCTTCTCTCTGTGCTGTCCACTGGCCTCAAAATCGGTTGGTCGTTCTTTATTTCTCGTATGTCTCAGGCTGTCTTTGGGTGCTCTTTGTTTCTGCATCAGAGCACACAGCAGATGAGGGTAGGTGCTCCCGCTCCCCTCTGTTGGTGCAGTAGTTGTAATCACCCAACCTCCATGTGTTGGAGCCTGAACACACAGATCCCTTCATCACCTTCTAAAGCAATCAGACTTCACATGCAGGGAGTGCTCAAGGTCACTGGGTGCGTCCAACCGCTGAGTCTTATCTGAGCTCAGACCTGCATATGCTTATTTTACATTTTATTGTAATTGTGCAGTATAATGCAATAGTACATAAGCCCTCAAAAAACCATGTGAAGAGAGAGTTGTTTCTGTGAAAAATTACTTGAATCCTTTTGAAAAATGGGTCAGACTGCTAATTGAATGGGCAAAGTTAGCATCAAGGGCAGGGGAAACTTACAAAAATCTGGAAAGAGTCTACTCTCCAATGGCTCTGCAAATGTCTGTAAATCTTTTACTCCACTTAAATGGTCCCCGACTGATCACTAGAGTTGAAAAATTATGGGCATGTTTAATGCGAGCAAAGAAAGATCTTGTTCTACTGCACAAGATTTGTGAATAATGTGTATTTATATATTTAGACTGAACATTCTTTCAGAATATCTTTTAATACTTTCAGTAACGTTTTACTTGATTAATTTTTAACATTAATCAACTACTTACTGCTCCCAGTGGAGACTGTTCAGGCGGCATTGGTGGTCGTGCAGTCAGGCATCGTATGTCAGGTGCAGCAGATGCCTCTGAACTCCTTTGCTTTTCCTGGAGATCAGAGGGCCATTCGCGAGCCCTGGAAGAATGCCGCTGTAGTATCAGTCTTTTCTCAAAATCTACACTTGTCCCCATTTTCTTCAATAATAAGCAGATCCCGCCTATAAAGCCCTGCAAGGATTATTCTGAAACAGCCCTCCCTTCATCTGTTGTTTCTGTTTGTCTTTTTTACGCCTTCTCTGCTATTAATGTTTGTGGCGATGTTTGCTATTCTTTATTGTTTAAGGCCTTCCGCAACTCCTACTCCTTCCAAATCCACCCCCAGAGATCCATCTCCATAATTTTCTGTGTGTGGCATCAAGCCAATTTCCCCAATGTTAAATTGGGACATGGCAACGCAAATAGCTTAACTTCAAGGAAGATCTGAACAACAAAAACCAGAGAGGCATTAAAGCAAAATGAAATAAAATAAATCCTCATTTCAAACAAGAGGGTCTAATGTAGCTTGTGCAAGAAATGTTGAACTATAGATTATGGTTTGACTTTGAATAACATTTGAAAAAAATGCTGGCTTCTAAATGAAGTCTGAGAAATTTTAAAAACAGGACCAGAGACACCAGCCTTACCACTTGTCAAGAAGGCTCTGGGGTGATGGGAGGTATGTTGCAATTTGCCTCCTGGTCTGAGTATGACATGAAAAGTCAGCTCCCTTGGAAGGGGATTTGCCACAGGGAATCTTCACATATGGCACATATCTTCCAGACTGGAGGAGGGTTCCGGTTTTCTGAATTTGGGGACAGAAATACTTTTCTTATAGAACAATGTAAAATTGACTATGAGCTTGCCTGGAGGAGAAATATTTATGGAAACTTTCTGCTTATTTATGGGTAGAAACAAAATCATCTGATTTGCTTCTGAGACCTGTTAACTTTCCTGGCCTGGGATGTATGGCTGAGGCAGCTTCATATTCCCCTCAAACAGTGTGTGTCCTTCCCCACGAGGCTCTGCAGGCTTACGAGGGGTGAGGCTGGGGTCTCCAGAAGTGGTGTGTTGGTTACTCCTCCTATCCATCTCAGGTTCCAAGTGGTAGGTTTTACCAACACCGCCTCTTATAGAGGGATAGACAGGCACTGAGAAGGCATGCATCTTGCGGATGTGGTAGAAACAGAACTAAAGGGGCTTTATGCAGCCCCCCATCTTATTGTATGTATTCATCCTACCCCACAAGAAGCTATGTAATCAGTATGTTCCTGATTGACATTTGGAAAGAGTGAGCTTTATATGACGACTTTGCATTGTGCATGTGGATCACTGCATCTGAAGAGAAACGTGCTACTGTATGTCTGGAATTGCAGTTACAAGAATGAAATAAGATAGGATGACAGTCTTGGGATGACTAAACAAAGGACTGACTTTACATATGCCATGCCCAGTGATCTTATATTGTAACCATTGCAGATACTAAACTATGGTGACCAATTCAATTCAACACAATTCAACAGCACTAGTAGGTAAAAAAAATATATGAATTATTATAAGAGATGCAATGTCGGGGTAAGTGAAATTCCTTCTCTTTTTTTCTTGCATCTCACAAGGTCTTGAGCTACACCTGGATGATTAGTTTGCATGATCGCAGATTTATTTATTTGTAAGTATATTTGTTCAGAGGGCAGGTGTTTTTGTGTTGTGTCTCTGGATTCTGGATGTATTTACTAGAAGAACATGTGACAGAATAAACAAGTATCTCACCACACTGGGCACTTTGAACAACTAGAATTAGAATTCTAGAACTTCAAGCAAACTTTTGGATTGTCCAAACTCAATCTCTTACAAATCTATGATTTTCTGGGATCCTCCATTTCTAGGATAGATTCAATTGTCCAGTTCTTCCATCCATACTTTCGTAAACACCCACACATACAGAAATGAATTATGTGACTTTCTCTCCTCCCATGTTTACCACTTCCTCTTTATTCTTATTGAAATTAGATGAAGGTTGTGAGAAAGTCTGTTCTTCTATCACAGATTTTACTGTGTTGTCTTAGAAAGTAACACTCAAGAAGGAAATATTTATCAATTATAAATCTGTACCTTGATCGTGAAGCAGACTTAGACATATACACAATGGAATCTTTTCCGCAGCTCAGAAACACCCTCTATACAAATTCAGCTTCAATTGTATCATCATATTTCATTGAGTTTTCAATAAACAAATGGAATTGGATGTGAACGACAGTCAGGTGCAAGTTAATTTCATTCATTCACCCTCTGATTTAGACTATGGTATCTGTCTATTGACAGACATATTAATATAAATTCCAGTTTTTCACTTTCTTTCTTTCTTTTCTTTTTAGAGATAGAGTATTGCTCTGTTGCCCAGGCTGCAGTGCAATGGTACAATCACAGCTCACTGAAGCCTCTGACTCCTGGGTTCAAGTGATCCTCCCACCTCAGCCTCCAGAGTAGGTGGGGCTACAGGTGGGCACCACCACGCCCAGCTAGTTTTTAATTTTCTTAACCTTAAAAATAGAACTGAAGATTGGTATATATAAGCTACAAGTAAGTCCTGTACCAAAACAGCATTCTACTGACTTTATAAATTTGTCAGAGATTTGGGAGATACAATGACTGAAAGAATCTGCTTTGCTACATAGGAGGGACTATAATCAAAAATAAGAAATTGTGTCCTGGATTTGTTTTAATATTACAGGGGTAAATGAAATGTCAAGAATTTTTGTGAGACATATAATCTCTTGTTTTATGTAACCGCATGTTAGCATTTGCTAATGAATATGGAAAATAAAAAATATATGTACAGAAAATTATTATAACAATGTTAAATAAAAACTTCAATGAGGCTGGGTATGGTGGCTCCAGCCTGTAATCCTGGCACTTTGGGAGGTCAAGGTCAATGGATTGCTTGAGCCCAGGAGTTCAAGACCAGCCTGGACAACATGGCAAAAACCCCTCTCTATAAAAAACACAAAGATTAACCAGGCGTGGTGGTGTGTATCTGCAGTCCCAGCTACGTGGGAGGCTGAGGTGGAAGGATTGCTTGGGCCTAGAGGTTGAGGCTGCAGTGAGCCATGATTATGCCACTGCATTCCAGTCTGGGCAACGGAGGGAGGATCTGTCTCAAAAACAAAAACAAAAAAAAACAAACAAAAGACCACCAACAAAAAAACTTCAGTGAATGTTTATCTATAAAGTGCAGGTGAAGGTATATTTAATGAACTGGATACTCAAAAACCAAGATTTTGTAATCTTAAGCTTTCTTTACACAGCCTTTTTTTAAGGTGAAATTATTCATTTTGTCAGGATTTTGTCACTTTTTTTTTCCATGACTGGACCATGAGATGTCTTGTGGCCATCTTCTGCCTTCTTGCTAGATTATTAGGGCCTTGTGGACAGAAACGAGGATACTTTTAAGCATACTTTGTTTTTTCTGGTGATAGTAATAAACAAAACATAACAGCACCAACATTTTTGTTTCTTGGTATCAGTCTCCCTGATTAAACCTCTTAGAATTGATGCATTCTCATGAATGCTTAACAAATATCACTTAAAAACTGATTATTATAGTTAAATCATATCAGATCCTTGGTTTTTCATCTGCAGTGAAAAAAGAGGAGTGCATAGGTTGCAAGATGCAGAATTCCATTAAAGTAGCTTATAAGAAAAAAATTAGAGTTACAGGGTCTCTGATGTAGTCCAAGTTCTGTGGATCCATCGAGTTTCAGGCAAGAATTGCTCATTAGGAGTGATCTGTAGTCAGTCGTTTCTCACCCCTGGTCCTCTCTGTTTCTCTTTGCTCAGCTGCTTTGTTTTTGTTTCTTCACAGCCTTTCTCTTTAGACTCCAGTACACAGCCAAGCTCACAGGGGAACCTCTCCCCCTGCAGCCAACCACACTGAACCTGGAGTCCACATGTGAAGGAGAACAGGGCCTCGGGCTGAGCATCTCTTATAGGACAGGCCTGGTGTTGATAAAACTCCTTCAGCTTTTGTTTGTCTGGGAAAGTTTTTATTTCCCCTTCATGTTTTAAGGGTATTTTCACTGGATATACTATTCTAGGGTAAAAGATGTTTTCCTTCAGCACTTTAAATATGTTAGGCCACTCTCCTCTTGCCTGTAAGGTTTCCACTGAAAAGTCTGCTGCCAGGCATATTGAAGCTCCATTTTATGTTATTTGTTTCTTTTCTTTTGCTGCTTTTAGGATCCTTTCTTTATCCTTGGCCTTTGGGAGTTTGATTATTAAATGCCTTTAGGTGGTCTTCTTTGGGTTAAATCTGCTTGGTGTTCTATAACCTTGTATTTGAATATTGATATCTTTCTCTAGGTTTGAGAAGTTCTCTGTTATTATCCCTTTGAATAAAGTTTCTATCTCTGTCTCCTCTTTAAGGCCAATAACTCAGATTTGCCCTTTTGAGGCTATTTTCTAGATCCTGCAGGCATGCTTCATTATTTTTTATTCTTTTTTCTTTTGTCTCCTCTGACTGTGTATTTTCAAATAGCTTGTTGTCAAGCTCGTTAATTCTTTCTTCTGCGTGATCAATTCTGCTGTTAAAGGACTGTTGCATTCTTCGGTATGCCAATTGCATTTTTCAGGCCCAGAATTTCTGTTCGATCCTTTCTAATTATTTCGATCTCTTTGTGAAGTTTATCTCATGGAATTCTGAATTCCTTCTCTGTTTTATCTTGAATTTCTTTGAGTTCCCTCAAAATAGCTATTTTGAATTCTCCATTTGAAAGGCCACATATCTCCATTTCTCCAGAACTGATCCCTGGTGCCTTATTTCATTTAATTTTTTTTCAGATTGTTCATTACTAAAATATAACTCTTGTATGCTACAATATTGCTAAATTTGTTTATTGGCTTTAATAGTTTTTTGTGGATTCTGTAGAATTTCCTGTGTATGTGATTATGTCGTCTATGAATAGCCACAGTTGCATTTCTTCCTTTTCAATTTGAATATCTTTTATTTATTTTTCTTGCGTAATTGTTTTGGCTAGAACTTCCAGTGCACTGCTGAGTACAAGTAACAGAAGTGGACATCCTTATTTGGTCCCTGACCTAAGTGGGAAAGTTTTCAGACTTTCGTCCTTAAGTAATGAATGTGGGTTTTTAAATAAATGTCTTTTATCAGGTTGAGGAAGTTCCCTTCCACCTAGATTGTTAAAGTTTTTTTTATAACAAAAGGCTACTGAATTTTATGAAACACTTTTTTTTTTCCATCTATTGAGATAATTATATGATTATTTGCCTTTGTTCTGTTAATATGACGTATTAGCAATCTATGCCTAGTGTTCCATTATTGGAATGCTAAGCATTTGGAGTTATTTATATCCTACTGCTAAAATCTTCGCCAAAATCTGATTGCAAAATTTCAAAAAATTACAACCTCAGGCATAAACGGGTTAATTTTTACATGAGCCACTCTTGAACTCCTACAATAAATCCTACTTGGTCACAAAGCATAATCTATTTAATATAGTGTTGGATTCAGTTTGCTAGTATTTTGTCGACTTTTGCGTCTATATTCACAAGGTGTTTTGATTTATAGTTTTCTTGTGATATTTTTGTGCGGCTATGGTACCAGGACTAATGTTGGCCTCATCAAATGCCTTAGAAAGTATTTCCTCCTTTATATTTTGAAAGTTTTTGAAAATTATTGATGTTAATTCTTCTTTAAATGTTTGGTAGAATTCACTTGTGAAGTCACCTGGTCCTGGGTTTTTCTTTGTTGGGAGGTTTTTTATTATTGATTTGATATTTTTACTTGTTGTAGGTACTTTCAGATTATCTAATTCTTCTTGAGTTGCTTTTGGTAGTTTTTGTGCTCCTAGGAATTTTCCCACTTCAGATAGGTTATACAATTTGTGGTAAAAGTGTTCATTACTCTCTTATAATCCTTTTTATTTCTGTAAGGCCAGACACAATGTACTTTTTCTCACTCCTAATTTTAGTAATTTCAGTCTTCTTTCTCTCTCTCTCTCTTTTTTTTTTTTTATTTAACATAGCTAAAGGTTGGCCAATTTTGTTGATCTTTTCAAATAACCAGGTTTTGGTTTTCTTGATTTTAGCAATTATTTTTCTATTTTCTATTTAAGTTTTCTCTGCTGTAATATTCATTTTTTCTTTCTCTTCTGCTGGGTTTAAGTTTAGTATGCTTCTTTATTTCCTCAAGGTATAAATTTAGGTCATTGATTTGAGGTCTTTCTCTTTTTTTAATGGAAGCATTTGCAACTCTAAATTTCCCTCCTAGCACTGCTTTTGCTGCATCCCCAACGTTTCGATCAATCCACATTAGATGTTTTTGACAGTGAGCTGTTTCCGTTCATCATGCTTTTGTATCTAGGACTTTTGTGTAAACCACTCTTGTGGCCATCTGAGTAAGTCACAGAAAATCAGGAAGAGTGGTTCTTGGAAGATTCATATAATTCTAGAGTTCTTACTATATTCTACATTGTGCTAGATATAAAAAGAAGTTAAAAAAGAATTATGTTTCCAAATTCTACCTGATAGAAGAAATAAGCTTAATATAACAGTATACTAGGAAACATTGATGGACTCAGGAATATATACAGCCTTCCAACCTAAAAACAAATTCAAATATGTCATTCCCAAGCCTAAAACCTTTTAATGGCTCTTTCCTGTTTTCCAAATAAGGCCCAAGTTCTTGTTCGAGATGAGCAAGAATCTTTAGTACATGGTTCCTGTCCCTAGCTTCCTCCTTCCTTCTTGTTATTTTCTTGCAATGCCTGCTGCATTGTCTGTGGAGTCTCTGACCCAGCCTCTGGATCCCTACCCATGCAGTTCCCTTGCCTGGAATGCCCTTGTCCTCTTTCTTAGCTTAGTAAATATTTCTTGTCTTTAAAGACTCATTTCAGGGATGATTTTCTCCAGGAAACTCCAGATATTTTTACACACAGCTTATACATTTGTCTGCATTGTGAAAGTCTTTTTTACTAAATTATACTGGAATTATCTTGTTCTCATTTTGCTTTTTTCCCACTATACTAAAATCTCTTGAATCTGAACCTCAATTTGTTCATCTTTTTTTTTCCACAGTGCCTCATAAAAGGCTTGGCATGTAGTAAATGCCCAATAAGTATATGTCGAATTAAATGAAATGTGGGCATATATTTAATTGCTGAGTGGTGCAGTCCCTCAGGGAAATGAAGATTAAGAAAGAAATTAAAAGGTTGCCAAGAGCTAAAGTGTTAAGAGTCACCAAGGAAACAGGACTTGGATTGTTTTAGGATAGTAAGATTTGAATGGGAGAAAAAAGAAGGATCAGCTCAGGCCAGGGGCTTACAATTAGAAGGTGACGCAAAATGAAAATAGACTCGGATGAGCTTGGAAATAATGAGGCTGGCAGGATTGGAAGGTGAAGGGGCTTAGGGGAAAATTGAGAATGGCCTGAGGACACAGGATGGGCTGGCTTGGATACCACATTCAGACACATTACTGCCTGTGCTGCTTCCCACTCAGTCTCTCCCTGCTTGGCAAGTAGTGTGGACTCTTCTAGAAGGCTATCTGTACCCTGCAGAAGCCTACTTTTTCTGACTGCCAGCTCCAGGAAGGCTTTGCTCTCAGCACACGTTGGAGTTGGCTCTTGGGGGTGGGTAGCAAGCATTGAGTGCCCCAGAAGAAGCCTGGGCAGGGCCAGCAAGCCCCACAACTCCAGAGAGGCGAAAAGGCCAGCTTGAAGCTGAGTATTGCTTATTATGCATACCCGGATTTCCCTTGAATCTGCAGTTGTTTTGCTTGCCTGCTATTTTATAGGATAGTAATTGCATCCTAGGGCTACGAACTTCTAATGAGCCAGTACCTAGGAGACTAAACCTGGACTTGCTTCTTCTTAGAGAGTTTATTTTTTAAGCAGAGAATTTTAATATACAGATGTAGAATAATAATTTTTCATTTAACATGTGATATTCCTTTGTGGATTAACCTATCATTAGGCCTGATTATTCCACCGCATTATGAGCTTTGTTAAAAGGAGGAAGAAAACAGCTTGTCTTCTTGAAGGTACCAAAAAAATGAAATAAAATAAACTAACTGAATATAAGTGATGCTATATATAAAAGCTGCTATGGGTTACCATGGCAACCAAAGTTCTAAAAATGACAGAAAGAAAAGAACATCAGGTTGTTGTGACAAATGACACTCGAAGTGACAGTTTTCTTGTCGTGCTTGCTTTTAATTAATGCAGCTCTGTAAGGAACGTTATTATTGAATAATAGATTAATGTGGTAAATCAGGAGGCTGGCTTGCAGATTTGTTTTTCCCACACTGGGATAACTGATCAGAGAATGCAGAGAGCGATGGGAGAGTGAAACTCACCGGGAGAGGAGATGACGGATGGCGGCTATCCAGAACCACATGACGAATGTCGGTGCCATACGCTTTCGGGGAGCATAGAAACAGCTGTCTCCAGCAGCCGCGATCAAAGCAAGGCCAAAAAATACAGCAGTCACCACCAAGGAAGGCAGTCGTGTAACATCAAAAATACCACTGGCTTCAAAAATCTTAATACATCGTTTTTATTGCTGGTGGGTTTTGTTAAGTGTTTTCATGTCTGCTATGTAGGATGAATATATATATTTTTTTCCTTTGGTAACCTATTTCTTTCAGCAGGAGATTCTCTGGTTATTGTCAGTTCTTAACGCCACATGTCAAGAGGCCCAGTAGCCCCGCACCCAGTTATGTACAGATAAAAACGCGCAGGCAATGTCTAGAGGAGGCAACAGACAATTACTTTTGATACGTATGGAAAAGAAGAGACACAGACTCTTCCTACAGTTGTGGAAATCGAGGACAACATAAGGAGACAACATGTCCACCACACATGAAGCTGAGATAAAGACCCAGGCCTTCACCCTCCCAAGGCCCTGCATTCACACCATCCACTCCAGGCCTGGCTTCTATGGGCTTCCATGTGCTGGCTATGTGTGCTTCAATCCCCCACCTCCGGGAGGGGTTAGGTGTGCTCCTATGTGATTCCATCGCCCCATGCTGCTGTCTTTGTACACACTCGCCATGTCCTATGTTAATGGTTAATAGCTCATCTCGCCTTTTAGGCTGTGAGCTCCTGGAGGCAAAGAAAACACCTTTTCTCTTAACTCATTTCTTGGCACATGAAAGGGGCTCAGTACATTTTTGTAAATGAAGGAATGAATAAATGAAGCAAAATCTGCTGTCTAAGTGACTTTAGCTGAGTTTCACTGAATTATAGATATGTTAGTTAATTCATCCATCACTCATCAACAGTTTAGGGACTGGCCTTGTGTCAATCACTGGGTAGGTGTGGGTAACACAAAGGCAGTACGATCTAGAACCTGCTTCCAAAGTTTTGACATCTAGAGGTCAGCATGAGCAATCAGTACCACAAGACATCAGGGGAAACACGCTATAACAAAGGTATATGTGTGGTAGAATATGGGAAGATAGAGGACTCTCAGAATTGGGGGCTTCACGACAATTTTCCAGCAGAAAATAAAATGTGAATGGGAGCTTAAGAAGCAAGTGTTAACTAGGCAGAAAAGAGAGGAGATTGTTGTAGAGCAAAGAGTCACAAACCGCAACAGGATATCCCTGAATCTGAGAAATGAGGCATGGCTGTAATGCAGGTGTGTGCAGAGGAGCAGAACAAGCAGGGGCTGGGGAGCTGTAAGCATGTAGTTCATGGGGCCATGTGCATCCCAGGAGGCCTCGACTCTGCAGCTAATGGGGAACCTCTAGTCCTTCCATGTGTGTATTTCAGATTCTGAAATTAATACATACTCACTATGAAAATTTAGAAAATATAAGTAGTAGAAACAAGGGAAGAAACATCAACTGTCTCACACCAAAAATAGTGTTAACACACTCTAATACAGTTTTTTTCACAGCCACGTAGCTATCTGTACAGAACTCCTACTTTCCTCTTTTCATGCAATCAGGATATGTTGCTGAACTGGCATCTGTGTATGACAATACTCAGGAGTAGTGCCTGCAAGGGAAGCTCACCTGAGCCTCAATGTCCACAGTTTCTATGGGAGCTTAAAGTAGGCATGATCAATGGATTTACTGCCCATGTGGCTAATTTCAGTCTCCAAATAGATTAATATTGTTTAACCAAAAACTCTCACCCTAAACCTCATTGTTGTTTTTCTAGCATGGCCAGCCCTACGTTGAGTATACGGATGTGGTCAGTGCTTGCCCTAAAGCACATTGCCAGGCTATCCAGTATGGCCCAAGGACCCCAGGAAAATAGACACAATCTTATCAGGCATCATATTCCAGGGACCCAGAGATTGCCTCTCAGAGGCAGGGGGACAAAGACCAGAACTTTTGTTTTGGCAGGGCCAAATTTTTCATTACCCATGGGCACTAGCTGTGCTCACTGGTACTAGGGTGCTAATGTTCTCAAGCTCTCTCAGGGGACAGAGCTAGGGAACAAATGTATGTACATACACATTTACATCTTTATTAATTTCTCTGTCTATCATCTATCAGTCTATATCATCTATCTATCTATCATCTATTATCTAGCTCTCTATCATTAGACCATCTGTCTTCTATCCATCACCTTTCTATTTATCCGTATTAAAAACCAGGAGTTCACACCAGTACTTCCAATACCAATCCAAATCCACAGGGTTCTTTATAGTTTTTCCCTTTCTCATATTTGTAACTCTCTTCTCTAAGAGTAAGAAACCTATTTCCCATTATCCTTGATATACGTACTGATTCGTTCAATCCTCCACTATTGATCAGTCTTCCATCTCTGCCACCATTTTCTCCCTTCCAGGCATAACTACCCTCCTAATGCTGCTTGATCTCTATACTCCATGCTTGGCCACTCCTCCAAGAGGAAACTCCCTTCACCAAACCCCATGATGGCCCACCCTCTACATGGATGCTGTTCTCACATTCCCACCCCACTCTTGCCCTGACACCTCATAAGAAGGAGGGAGGAAGAAGGGGGAAGAGGAAGAGCTATACACTAATTTATTAGCATAGCCTTTTCTGAGTCTAGAAAATGATACTTGTTCATTGAACAGCATTCAGAAATACAGAAAAGTATAGAGAAGAACTTGAAAGTCATCCGTAACTGCTGTTCAGAGATTTTCATTAACATTTTTTGTTTTACATTTTGTTCTCTTCCTAAGAACGTTTAAAAATAGTTGATAACATAATCTGTACAATTTTTACAACAAAATCAACAGACAAATTCAGATTTGTTCAAGATAGCAGTAGATAAAATGAGGGCAAGTGCTAAAACAGAATAATATTAAATACTGATAGATTATGAAAACATTGGAAGATCCAGGAAAGTGTACCTGAAAATGCCACCAGTCACTTTGATCATGCCCCCTCCAGAGGGTGATGTCTCCCTCTCGTGTGGTCTTGCCCTGCTTTTGAGAGATGACTGCTCTAGTGTAGGTCATGTGTCTTTAATTTAAATGGAAGTGGTGGCTGAGGGAAGGAGGCACAGAGAGGTGAAGAGGAGAGAAGACGGGGGCAGAGGAGAGCCAATCATCCTGTGACTGTCATCTCAATACCTGCTGTAGGGGTACAGACTCCATCTCTGGTGGCATCACCCAGCCTGTTGATCATGCTTGCATGATGCTTGGTGTGTAGTCATCAGAGATAAAAGTACACGCTGGAGTCTATAAAGAGTCATAGCTTCCGGCCATGATGTTTCTGTTTATGGAGTCTTCATAGATACAGCAGTGGAAAATCAGAGAGGATGTGTCAGGGGCTGCCACATGACCCCCTTCCAACCCAAATTCTCCCTGAATGTTGAAGAAACCCAAAAGGTGGCTGATGATTGTGTAGGCAGGATGTTTTGGAGGCAGAACTGAGGCCATGATAGTGAGAAAGAGGAGGAGGAAATTGCAGGGAGCCCTTTAGAAGATCCACTCAGTGGAATACCATGATTGATAGGATATTAATTATGAGTAAAAATGAAGACAACAGATTCTCTTAGGTTTTCCTGTATGGGTGTGGGTGAAATACCAAATTAATGTATGCATTATTAATATTTTAACTTTTCTTTCCTCTAATAACTACACTTTGCAAAAACATCCTGGAGAGTAAGAATTGGGTCATTTCTTTGGGCTGTCCACACACTGAGAGTGCTGAACAATTAGAATACAGTCATTCCATGCTTCTTGGATGAGCTTTCGTCTTACCTACAATAAGCATTATTGTGAACATTTAGCTGCATTGTAATTGACAACCATCTCTGGTTATACTAAACTCAGAGAACAGAACGTGTTCACTGAGATTCCCACCATCTACCTGGCCCTTCTGAAAGAGAATGTGTACTTTCAGGGTTTTGCTCCTGTGTAGTCAAAGTCAAAAACAGTGTGGTGATAAGGCCATGAATTTCAGAATTTAGCCCTCAGGATATGTTTATGCTTTTGCATCCTCTCTTGGGTAGTATATTTCCTGTATACTTATTTACATCTTACTGTGAATATAATATTAACTCCCTTTCTAAATAATTCATAGGTATTGCTAATACATTGTCATGAATGATTTATTTTTATTAAAAAAAAAAAACAAACGGGCCAGGCGCGGTGGCTCACGGCTGTAATCCCAGCACTTTGGGAGGCCAAGGCGGGTGAATCACAAGGTCATGAGATCGAGACCATCCTGGCTAATATGGTGAAACCCCATCTCTACTAAAAATGCAAAAAATTAGCTGGGCGTGGTGGCAGGTGCCTGTAGTCCCAGCTACTGGGGAAGCTGAGGCAGGAGAATGGCATGAACCCAGGAGGCTGAGCTTGCGGTGAGCCGATATCACACCACTGCACTCCAGCCTGGTGACAGAGTGAGACTCCATCTCAAAAACAAAACAAAACAAAAAAACAGTGAAATAAGTGTAGGTCTATAAGGAAAAGTATGATATGCAAATCATAAAGATGAATCAGCTGATGAGTACCTAGGGTTTTTGCACTTTACGCAAAAATTAGAAAAACGGGTCACATCCAATTCTCTCCCACTTTAGATTATATGCCACAAGACAATTTCAGTTGCATTGCTCCTCCCGCAGACAGCCTTAAGAGGAACTCATATCTTTTAATAAAGGAAGCTTCAATAAAAGGTCAATTGCTTTTTTGTTATTTATAAGCATTTTGCTTTATCAACAAAAATAAAGCTTCCTTTACTGAGGTGGCAAATAAAGCCTTTGTTCATATCAGCACAGGGTGCTCACAGACAAAGCATGACAGGGAGATCAGAGCCCAGAGAGAGGATAGGAAGAGACAATACTGAGAAGCTATGAGTAATATTGTTATTGTGCTTGGGCACTAAACTTTTATCACTCAACTTCCTAGTAGCCAAAGCAAGAAGGAAAAGTGGATAAGTTCTGCAGATGTCACTGCCTGCTAGAAGGAAGGCTATTCCTTCCACAGAAGAAATATTTCCAAACCTTCATTTATTTGCCCTTTCAACAAATGTTCACTGTACACTTAAAATGAGCTAGGTAGAGAGTTAGGCTTGGAAGAGACTAGTAAACAAGTCAATCACCTGCATAGATGTGGTAGCTTGTCTTGAGGATGGCCAACATCATTCTTCCTCTCTGTGCAAGCATATGCCCCTTCTCTGTTGAGAGATAAAGTCTGTTTCTCCAACCAGAAACTGGGCTGGTCTGGGAATATGTTGACCAATAGAATATAGCATAAGTCACACCAGGCCAGTTCTGAGACTACCTTTTTAAGAAAAGTGAAAATTCCTGCTTTCTTCCTTTTGGAAACTAGCCACCATGTAAGGAGTGCACCTACCCAGAGACACACTCTATGGCACGTGGAGGAGTGCTGGATAACAAGATGCCACATGGTGAGGTACTAGGGTCAGCTCCATCCAACTACCAGCTGAATCCAGCCAAGTGAGTGACCATGGCAAATGTTGTGGGAAACAGCAGCAAACCATACTGCTGAGCCCTTCCTTAATCATAAGCAGAACAATGTTTTTTGTTTTGTTTTGTTTTAAGCAGCATATTTTGTGAGTAGTTTGTTACATAAGCTCAAAACCAATAACTTACAGTTTCAGAGAAGACCAGCAGATAAACAAGTAGTAACAAAAAGTATGATGCATGTTTGGCTTGCTTCCTCTGCTCTGTGTTTCAGGGAGGTGTAATCTTACAAATATTTCCAGGTCATCTGACCAGCTGGCTCCTGATTAGGTTATGTCAATTGCAGGCACTGTCAATTTAGCCCTTGGGATAATTGACAGGAGGTTGGAAGGTAGGAGGAAGAGACAGTTTTTTTCCTTCTCTTTTCTAGAGTAGTGATTGACTCCAGGTTCTGGTATCTTAGGCATTTCCAGCAGAAGTCGCCAGAGCTGCTCATGAGATTCAGCAGTTCCAGAAGCTGAGATGGTGTGTAGTGAGTGGCATGCTGTCACGGTGGCCATCACAAGCAGCTGAGCGACTACAACATCAGCAGCCTGGGCATTTCCAGCAGTATTATCTGCAGGCCCTAACAATGTCAGTGGTCAGATGATCCCCAGTGCTTCCAGTGCCACTTCCTCCCTCTTTGCTCTTTGGTCACTTCTTCTACTAGAAATACCTAAAGTGTATTCTGGCCTGGCGCGGTGGCTCACACCTGTAATCCCAGCACTTTGGGAGGCTGAGGTGGGTGAATCACTTGAGTCCAGGAGTTCAAGACCAGACTGGTCAACATGGTGAAACCCTGTCTCTACTGAAAATACAAAAATTAGCCAGGTGTGGTGGCAAGTGCCCATAGTCCCAGCTATTCGGGAGGCTGATGCAGGAGAATAGCTTGAACCTAGGAGGCGGAGGCTGCAGTGAGCCGAGATCGCGCCACTGCACTCTAGCCTGGGTGACAGAGTGAGACTCTGTCCCACCAATAAAAAATAAATAAATAAATAAAGTGCATTCTGCTTTTCTAGTGAGACATCCATGGATACAGCTCTTGTAAGCAACACTGCTCTCAGGGAACAGACACCCAGTGATGAAAAAGTTGAGATTGTTTATCTTTCCTTGGGCATAAATACAGTAACAACCTCATTATCTGTGGAAAATGAGATACTGGTATTTCACATATGTAGTAGCAAATATTAATTAATTAATTAATTTTTGAGAGGGAGTCTCACTCTGCTGCCCAAGCTGGAGTGCCGTGGTGTGATCTTGGCTCACTGCAACCTCCGCCTCCCAGGTTCAAGTGATTCTCCTGCCTCAGCCTCCCGAGAAGCTGGAATTGTAGGCACCCGCCACCATGCCCAGCTAATTTTTGTATTTTCAGTACAGACAGGGTTTTGCCATGTTGGCCAGGCTAGTCTTGAACTGTTGACCTCAGGTGATCCCCCCACTTCAGCCTCCCAAAGTGCTGGGATTATAGGCATGAGCCACTGCATCCGGCCAAATATTTATTTAAATTATAATTTGGCATTATGTAGGATAAAGGTCTCTGAAAGTTAACATACTGGAACTAAGAGATGGCTACAATAAACCATTGTGATGGGGGGCTGGCTATTTCTGACTGCACTCGAGAGTTTACAGAAATGCTTAAATTCTCAGCTCAATGTATGATCAGAGGACTAGAGATCTTGTGATGGCTCTCAGATGATCCTCAGACAATCCATTGTCCTTTGTTAGCTGCAAGAAATAAGAGATACAGTTGAAAATCAGGCCCATAATTTGATTCTGCAAGTCACAGAATTCAATATAAGTTAGAGTCACAGCCTTTCCATATCACTTAAGTGAAAGTCAGGGCACTAATTTAGAAAGAATGGGACCTCCATGAAATGGAATGGGGATATTTCAGTTGGTTCAGAAGAAGCTGAGAATTATGAAACCCCAAATTTCCTTGAGCTTTTTGCTAGTAGAAGCGGCCTCCCCTTCCTCTGTCTGAGAAAGAGCCTCTTCTCTCACTTGAAGCCTTGATCAGGGCTTTTCAGACCTTGATGTGCATAAGAATCACCTGAGGATCTTGTCAAAATCAACATTTTGACTCGCTAGGCCTTGAGAGTGGCCTGAGATTCTGCACTTCTAGCAGGCTCGTAGGTGACACCATGGCTGCTGATTCACAGATCACACTCGACACACCGAGGGACTCAATAAGTGCCTCCCCATAGCGGCTGAAAAGGATGTCAATTCTCTACCAGATCTATCCTCACCATCTGTCAAGGTTTCCGGACCTGAAATTAGGAGATCAAGTATAAAGTCTAACCCAGCATGAGATAGCATTGAAAGAGTGGTAACAGCATGCCAATTTCACATATTGGTATTTCACATATGTAGTGGCAAATATTAATTAATTAATTAATTTTTGAGAGGGAGTCTCACTCTGTTGCCCAAGCTGGAGTGCCATGGTGTGATCTCGGCTCACTGCAACCTCTGTTCTTATATTAGAAAGAAGTAGGCCGGGTGCGGTGGCTCAAGCCTGTAATCCCAGCACTTTGGGAGGCCGAGACGGGCGGATCACGAGGTCAGGAGATCGAGACCATCCTGGCTAACACGGTGAAACCCCGTCTCTACTAAAAAATACAAAAAACTAGCCGGGCGAGGTGGCGGGCGCCTGTAGTCCCAGTTACTTGGGAGGCTGAGGCAGGAGAATGGCCTAAACCCGAGAGGTGGAGCTTGCAGTGAGCTGAGATCCGGCCACTGCACCCCAGCCTGGGCGACAGAGCAAGACTCTGTCTCAAAAAAAAAAAAAAAAAAGAAGTTAAAAAAGACGTAAGGAAATGGATCCTAAGATTGCTAGACCAAGGAAAAAAGATAACATTGAATTAGGTCAAATTTATCAAAACAGATTCCACATGTTAGTTTGAGGGTTGGGGAGTAACTCTACCTCCCAGCTTGCCTCATTAGTTGACTGAAACCTGGACTTAACGTGGCCACTTTCATTGAGGTTGCAGTGTTGTACACCCGTGGTGTGAGGTGGACTAACACTCTTAAAGACTTAGGCAAATAGTTACACTGGAGTGGGATTTATCAAGTATGACCCACAAACCTGCGCATTCACTGCGTTTCCCAGATGGGACCAGACTGTCTTCATTTAAGTATTGAGAAATGCATGGGTGAGGAGAGAACCAGATGCTTGAAAACTCTTTTGTAGCAACCTTCCATGAGTCAGCTTGGTGAGAAAATCCACAGTGCTTCCTGATTCACTGGGAATCATGGAATCTCACAGTGGCAGGGTCTAAGTATTATATACAGCAAAACCACCAGGAAAAAATGGGCACAGCAGGGATCTTTGGCAGTGATGTCCTAAGAATGAAATAAATGGGTGGAATGCCGAATGATTGTTTGAAATATGCAATTTTATTTGATTTGATTTCTTATTTTTCAAGAGACAGGATCTTGCTCTGTCGCCCAGGCTGGAGTGCCGTGGCCCGATCATAGCTCACTGCAGCCCTGAATCCCTGGCCTCAAGGAATCCTCCCACCTCAGCTTCCCAAAGTGCTGGGATTATAGATCTGAGCGGGTATGCTCGAGTGGTCTATGCAGTTTTAAAACTCTAGATCTGGTGGCCAGAAACATGACTCGATTTACTGGAATTGAGATGTTTTGTGTCATCCAGTACCAAGAACTGAGTCAGCTCACAGTCCAAAGTTCCACTGGAGGAAGGGGAGACTCGGCCTACTTGAGAATGGCCCTTCTACACTGCAACAGGAATATGTTGTAAAGGTCCCCCTTGCCCATTCTCCAGAGGACCTGTGGTCATTTGTTCTGTTAATTTACACTGATTCTGATGTGGCACTGCTTCAATCCCTTGCTGCAAGTAGGAAGCTCAGAATTTTTACTGTTATTTATTCCTCCTGCTCTTCCAATACTTTTGTGAGGTTCCTTGGAGCTTAGTAAGTAAATGATATTTTGGCCTAAACCTATCTCAGCATGGTTCCTGTGGGTTGCAGACCAACCTAATTCCATTATGTACAATTCAAATATACATATTTGGCAATTGACATTATTGTAGTGGTCTCGGAATCTTGGAATGAGGACTACTATGGTGAGAAAAGACAAATAGTGTTCCCAGAACTTCCCCGTTCTTACCAAAATGGTAAACCCAGAGTGATCCTGCATCCCAGGGGGAATCAGAGAGATTCGTGCCACCAACAAAGACTTGAAAGAACAGAAGTTTTCCTATCGTCTGCCCAGTTATTCACTTGTCCACTTGACCTGTGCAAAAGACAAACAGATCTGGAGAATAACTTGACTGATGCACATTTACAACCCCCCTCACCTTGCTAACTCATCCTTCAGGTCTCAGCTGAAATACCATTTCCCTGAGAAACTTCTGTGACACATAGAGTAAGTTGTGCACACCCTCCCTCTCCCAAAAGTCAGTAAGGCTGAGTGCATAATGGTAGATGACAATTACACAAAAATGACACTTGTATAGGTTGGTCTGAAGCCAGGAAAACAGATACTTCAAACAGGTAAATCTAACAGAGGAAATTGGTTGCTAATTATTTTTTGAGGAGCTAGAGGCGCAAAAGGGGCTAACAAGTAGATTGTTCAGATATTAGTAACTGCAGGTGCCCCATTCACTTAGGGCTGAAAGAACAAAAAGGGAGGATGGTATTACCTGCAGGTAGGAGCTTGCCCTGCAAGACCACTGCTGGGCACTGCCATTGCCACTGGGTCCACACCACTGTCAAATTCACTTATGCTCTGCTGAAGCTTCCAGGCTCCTGGAGCCCACAGCTGCCCACTACTGCCACTGCTAGTGGTTCTCAGCTGATGACAACCCCTGTCAGAATGTCCAGTGCCACTGGATTCCACAGTTGCAGGCAGCCGTCAGGGACTCTGCTTTCCTGATATATTCCAATCCTCCAACAGAACCTCCCCGGGGCAGGTGCTAACCCGATGTCTACTGGAAAGGGAGTCTGGGAAACGGGGTTTACAGAGATCCAGACACCTCAAAAAGGAGAAGACTATAAAAGACACAAAAGAGGACACAAGCAAACAAGAAAATGACCAGAGCAGTCCAACCTTTTGGCTACTTGGCATCCACTCCCAGCCTTCCACCTGAGTTTCATTTGTGTACAATACAATGCTCAGGGTAGCCTGCTGGAGTTATACGAAACACGTGAAACATTTTCATGTACTTTTTCAAAAGATAAAAAGTCCCATCTATAGCCCTGAAGCCAACTCTGGATGAGGCTGACAAGGTAGTTCTGGCCAAGCCAATGGTACCCTGGAGTTGCATAATGGAAGCAAGAATGGGGAGTTCCCACTCCCACTACACAGTCTTTTAAGATTGAGTTCTGTAAATCATCCCCTGTAAATATGTCTCAGATGGCAACCAGTGTGAGAGATATTTACAGGAGAAGCTTTTCAGAACTCAATCTTAAAACAGTTGTCATATGTCACATAATAGAAAAGTCTAATGCAAAAATTGCAAAGATTCAAATGATCTTTTGGGCCAAATCTTATATTGCCTGCAGTACAAACTGAGAGCATAGAATCAAAATTCGGTCAAGGAATGGAAGTGACTATCTCTGCATGAATGGTACAGTTTCCCCCCCACATAATATCATATTCCTGTCTGCAACTCATGCTGTTGGTTCATGAATGGTTCAGGCTCTCACTGGTCCATGTTCATGCTTTCTAGACTGATGTTGATTTTGATTTTGATTGTCCGAATTAGGCTGAAGCATCAGCATTGGGAGTAGTCACAATTTGGTTAGTCCAAGTGAGTGGCACAAGGATTGTTTCAAACAGTAGAACTTTCGAAGGAGATGGCCCTGCCTGTTCTGGAAGCGTTCAGCTCTCCACTACTCAGGCTTATATTATGGTTAAGAGAATGCAGGCCTAAGCACGGAAAGCAATATTTGAATCCCATTCGGGAAATGGCTTAGAAGCCAAGAAAGTTTCAAGAACTTTCCACCTCTGAAAATGTGTATTTGCTATGAGTGTTGACCTCAACTTAGCCACATGTGTGATTCTATCCAGAGGCTGATCCCGTGCCTCAGTTTCCCCAACTTCTGTGAAAGCTGACTTGGTGAATGGGATCTGGTGTCTGTCCTTACCCTCTACGTCCCTGTGCAAACCTCTACTGAAGCTATATTTCTACTTGCAGACCTCTCACTTCTTTATATCCCAGCCCCATTGACTCCTGCTTCAGGAAGCGCCTCCCCTCCCTTCTCAGTCCTCAAACAACTTCAGAGGGAGGCTCCTGTGGCTGGGATCTTCCATGCCCCTTCTTGTCCCTCCATCCTGTTCACCATCTTGCTATCTACAGGCTGGAAATACTCACTGAGGGCATAGAGAACAGTGACTTGCCTAGAACGTAAGAATTCCTTTGTAAGATTTGACACCTAAATATTATCATTATTTGTTGTGAAAATTTGGTATGCAAACGCAGCAATGCTGATTACACAGCCCGTTTTGGGGGGCGTTTGCGAACTACGAGGAGAGTTTCCAGGTCTCCACACACCCTTAAGGATTACGTCGCTTTTCACAGTCGTGTTTTTAAGCTTCTTGCTAAGGCTTATAAATTTACGAGTTTCACTATGTTCCAAAGGGAAAAAAAAGCCGCATTCCCACACCGGGAGTCGAACCCGGGCCGCCTGGGTGAAAACCAGGAATCCTAACCGCTAGACCATGTGGGAGATGACGAGAAAGTGCTGGATTCTAAACCAATTGAATCATTTCCGCCTGCCCTTGCCTTCCGCGCTCCGCCCCGCCTCTGACCACAAAGCCCTGTCTGCGCCTGCGAAAGCCCCGTTGCTGACGGCGCGTTGCTCCTGGAAAGGCGGAGGCGGGGTTTGGCGCTGCGGCTCCCGGTACCGCCGGTTCTTCAGCGGCGCTCTGCGCGGAGGCCGCCAACCCGTCGCACCCCGGCTCGCGGAGGCCACCCCAGACCTCCTTAGCCCCGGCCCGTAGGAGCCCACAGCCCGGCCTCAGTTTCCAGAAAGCTGCTCCGTGCGATTTGGAAAGAGCATGGTTTGAAGGGCTGCAGAACGGAGCCGCGCGGGCCTGGTCCGGGCGCCGAGCCGCACCTGCCGTTAGACCCCATTCTGCCAGTCAGGCCGTTTTAACTGAAATGTTGCGTTTAGATGAACTCTAGTTTCGTGAACCAAGCCCGAATGGATGAAACTCATAGGACATGTTTTGGAGCCAAAGGCCTTGCGAAACGGCTGGCTTTAAGACCTTGTTCAGAGAGCCCGCCCTTTGCAGGCACGTGGTTGGAGCTGGAGTTCTTTATCCTCAGCAAACTGATGCAGGGCACAGAAAACCAAACACTGCATGTTCTCACTCACAAGTGGGAGCTAAATATTGAGAACACATGGACACAGAGGGGAACGACACACATGGGATCTATGGGAGGGTGGAGGGTGGAGGAAGGACAGGATCAGGAAAAATAACTAACAGGTGATAGGCTTAGTACCTGGGAGATGAAATAATCCGTACGACAACCCCCCATGACACAAGTTTACCTATGTAACAAAACTACGCGTCCTGCACATGTATCCCTGAACTTGAAAGTTTTTTTTTTTTTAATCTTGTTTAGGGATGGCCTTACATTATTAAAACAAAAATAAAAACAAAACACCTAAAATCGTAAGGGAAGAACCCACTTACTGCACTACGGTAACAACACTTCCATGGCCAAAAAAAAAAGAGTAAAAAACTAAACTGCTGAATGGCAGATAAACATGTAAAACCCATAGAAGAAAAAAAAAAAGAGAGACTGGTATTATATAGATCAGAAAGTACACATGAATGATAATAAGACAATCACTGCAACATAAAAGTGGGAACTTAATGTTCAGGCCCTTCATGGAGAGGAAGCCCATGGCTAAGAGGCATTTGAGAAAGATCTCAGCCTCACTGATACACAGCCAGCATTTGGCCAACTAGCAAAAGTGTGGAAATGTCAGGTACTGGCAAGCATGTGGAGAAAAGGAATTTTCTAGAAACTTGTAAAGCTTGATCAGGGAGGGAGATTGTCAGGATTTCCTAAACGTGCCTATGATCAAGCAATTCCATTTAAAAAATTTTTGCAAAACTAGTACGGTTCTGGAACTGCTGTGCATATACTGAACACGAAGTAATACTGCTTTGAAAATACCTGTGTTAGACACAGCTTAAGGCACAGTAGCACTACCACACTGCAGCCGGCAGAACCGTCCTAAGCAAAAAGCATAGAAGGATGGAGGGGTTACTAAGAATTTCAAAGGTCTATGTGATAAAATAAAACAGTTTTTAAGTATTTCAAACGTTTGTGGGAAGAAATCACTATAAACAATGCAACAGCCAGCCCTAGGCTGGGAGAAAATATTTGAAATATTTTTGATAGGAAAAAGTGACTATCCTTACCGCTGAATCTAAGCATTCAAGAAAAACCCACAGAAGGGGCTGAGGCTGTGAATAGAGGATTTAGAGGAGAGGGGTTCTGATTGGTCAGCAAATGGGGGCTGGAGCCAGCTCAACCTTGCTGGTACCATAGCAACACAATTTAAAGCAGTGCTGAAATATCCAGCATCAGGGAGGAAGTGAGGCAACCATCTCAGACAATGACAATAGGTACAGCCCCTTTGGGGCAGGAGCAACCTGACAATTGTCTATCAAAATAGGAAGGTGCACCTTCAATCTAGAAATTTCAATTCAGCGTTGCCCAAGGCCAGGAGCCCTGTGATGGCCATGTCTTAAAGGAGTCAGTCTGGGGGCCAACTCTGGGCAGTAGCAAGCAGTGGGGACTTGGGAACCCTGAGGCCTCTAAATCCCGGTCTGCTTCTCCTACACCAGGACAAGGCCATTCACCTTTCTGACAAACGAACAGAGTGGCTGGCTTTCTCCTGCTGTGCTGTGCAGTTTTGCTGGGAATCGGCTGCCCAGGCAGAGGCGGTCTTTCCCAGATGTTTCTCTCTCAGTGGAGCCATGAATGGGTAAGGGGTGAGTCTTAATTCCAGGCCCAGGTGCTTAGACAACTGGCAATTGTTTCCCACTCTGCTAGTCCGCTACCTGAATGCAGAGGATTCTGAGGCTGGAGGAGGAGCCAGCGCCACAGATGGAAAAAGAGTGGGTCCCTGAGTCACTGCGTGGAAACCACTTCCAACCACCAATGAACACACCGAGTTCTTATAGCCAGAAATAAAGTTTTATTGCATTCATCATTTAAATTTGGGGCTTGTGTGTTATCACTATCCTAAGTGACACAACAGGGTCCTGAAAAAAGGGCAAGCACCACAAAAATGAAACAGGTGTTCTAGTAGATGATTACATGTCTTAGCAATGATGGCAGGGCTGGGGTGAGGAGACACTGAGGTAAAGTATGGTAGAAACTGAAGTACAATAAGAAGGCTTGAATAGTGTGCTTCATTTTACTGAGTAGTGTATCAGGATATTTCACTTCAGTTTGGTAATATTAATCCAAATAATTTTAAAAAATAGGAACTAATATCATACATTTCTATAATTTATTGGAGATTAATGTACTTTAATAATTTAGAATTTAAATTTAAGAAATGTTTAGATCTGAAAGATAACTGGGAATTTTCAAGGCTAGAACCTCAAAAATATCCAGGAGGTAAAACTCACTTGCCCCAAATCATCCAACTGAGAGATTTAGTGAAATCCTTTTAGCAGATCCTCCTGCATTGGTCCCATGATAAAAATAACATTGGAATATGATGAAATGAATGAAAACGTAGACAGCATTTTTTCCGTCAAGGAATGGAAAGTTCCATGACAAACATTCTGAACCAAAAGTTTTCAAATTCCAGTGTCTTTCTATTAGTTGTAATTTGGGTGCCATAATATTACTGGTAATCAATGGTTTATTAACTTGAGCAACCTGAGAGTTAAAATAGAATAATATGGAGTGTGTGTGTGTGTGTGTGTGTGTGTGTGTATTCATGTGTATAAGTTTTCTCCCTCTTTTGAAGTCAGGTGTCCCTGGCATAAATGCTATTTCTTTTTTATTTTTTGACACGGAGTCTCGCTGTGTCTCCCAGGCGCCCGCCACCGTGCCCGGCTAATTTTTTGTATTTTTTTTTTTAGTAGAGACGGGGTTTCACCGTGTTAGCCAGGATGGTCTCGATCTCCTGACGTCGTGATCCACCCGCCTCGGCCTCCGAAAGTGCTGGGATTACAGGCGTGAGTCACTGCGCCCGGCCCTAAATACTATTTCTAAAAGCTCACTAGGGCCGGGCAGGAGAATGGCGTGAACCCGGGAGGCGGAGCTTGCAGTGAGCCGAGATTGCGCCACTGCACTCCAGCCTGGGCGACACAGCGAGACTCCGTCTCAAAAATAAAAATAAAAATAAATAAATAAATAAAAGCTAACTAGCTAATTTTTGGAAAAACTACTGAACCTTTGAATTTGAATTTCCCTCTATAATAATAAGAATCACTGTGAGGGCACTGAGTCCTTGTGAGGGTGAGTTCCTGGTATCACGCCTGAAATGAAGGTGGTACTTGCTGCGGGTTAACTGCCAGTATCCACTGTCACCCTGCAAATGCTCTGTGGAGAGCCCCGGTCCGGCCACCTCCACTCAGCTAATGAACAGGGATCAGGAGGGACCCGTGGCTCCTCCAGTGACAGATCTTCTGGCTGATCACTTCTCCAGTGGTGTTTGGTTCTGACTGAGGAAATTACCTGCATTTCACCCGTCTTCTGTCTGCCCAGACCTCTGTGACAGTATCATCCCCAGAAAGCTGAAGGGACTTGCTTGAGTGCACACAGCCAATTTGGCCAAGCTGCTGGGAAAGACCTCGTGTGTTCTCTGCATGCACGTGCGTGCTTTCCTCTCCAGCTCTCTTTTGCTGGAATCTGTCAGTGCTTCCTGTCTTTATTAGTTATTTGATAACTGTTTAAGGCCTTGTGGTTTTCATCATCTTTAAGCCAATTAATCAGAGCTCTTTCGTGTGTAAACATCACATGTGCAATACACAGAAATACACAGAAAGACAGAAGAAGATCCAGTAGTTGTAAGATTTTTCATTGGCCAGTTTTTAAGTTTCTTAAGTGTATGTTTTCAAAAACCTTAAATTGAATGCAAGTTCCTTGGGCAAGAGTCACGTCTGAACTGTTTTTCTGCCCTGTCCATGGAAAAGCATGGAGCCTGGTACACAGTTGATGTGCAACTATTTTCTATTCTGTAAAAGAAAGGGGGAGTCTCACACTCTTGTGCAGGCTGGAGTGCAACAATTGTTTTGATGGATTTGTTTCCTTTTTAATGATGATAGGGTTACAGAAATAATTTTTGGCAAGTCCAGCTTTCTCAACTCGTGTTAAATAAATGTGCCCAGTGGGGGAGGAAGATGAGGACTACCCCTATTCTTGCTCTAACAAACACACAAAACAAAACAAAAGTTGACATTGCCTCCAGAGAGGGTCTGGTGGTTCTCTAAGCCAAACAAAACTTCTATTTTAAAAAGTAATTGTTTAATTATATTACCTTAACCTCATGAAATTGTCAAGAATCCACTGGTTTTGACTTACTACAATGGAAATTTCATATCGTTCAACTTAATTCCTCTACCCCTAACTGTGAGGGTCAGATCTACCTATTATATTAACAGAGCAGACTAAACGAAAAGCTCACTGTTTAATTAAAACCTGAGATTCTCCAACATCAATAAGAACAGCAATAACAACAAAAAATTGTACTTGCTTCCAAAGTTACAGATACTTTGATTTTTAAAGTGAGAGAATACTTCAGGGGAAAGAGGCATTTAACTGACGGCAATTAAAATATTTTATTTTGCACATTTTCACAAAAACATCTGACCCGAAGAAGACATATTCCAGGAGCCACTCGCAGGGCTTGAAAAAGGCCAGAACAACTGAGGTTCCTGGCTGCTTAAGCCTCATTCACTTTGTGAGACTTCACCTTCTGCTGTAAGGAAAGAGTTAAACATTCCTGTCACTGTTCTCCCTTAGGTCCTATTATCAATGAGCGTGGGCCTTCACTGGATCCCTCCAGAATTGTTGGATAGGCTTCCTCGCTGGCCTCTCGTGCCTCAGGTTTGTCCTCTGTCTAATACGATTATGGCAGTCCACTGTTTAAAACCCTTTAATGGGCATTAATTATATCAGATCACGTTCAAATTCCTTAGCAATTCAGGAAGGTTATTAGCATCTGACTCATGCCCCCACCCACAGCCTCACTGCTCTGCTTCGGATCCTTGAAGCTTCTCCTAACACACCCTACTGCTTGAAAACATTTTTCTTTTGTCTGGTTTGTTTCTTTCTAAAATCCCTTCTTTCCCTGACTTTATGCATGTTGTTTGTCCACTCTACCTAAGAAATGTCAGCAAGACTCAGCTTAAATGTCACTTCATTATAGAAATACTCCTAAATAAATACGTAGTTCAAAAAAGAAATCCTCCTGGAATTGAGTTCTGTGCCATGATGTCTCCATCCCCATCCCAAGAGGATTATTCTCATCATACCACTGATAAAAAAAGAAACTTCGGCTGAATTAAATGTAAAGAGATTTAAGAAATGAACAATTCGTGAATTAGGAAGCCTCCTGAGCCAGAGTAGACTCTGAGACTCCAGCACAGCCACGGGGTGGAAGAAGACTGATGGACAGAAAAAGGAAAGTGACATATGGAAAACGGAAGTTAGGTACAGAAACAGCTGGATCGGGTACAGCTCGGCGTTTGCCTTATTCGAACAGTTTAAACAGTTGGCTACATCTGATGGGCCAAAACTCAGTGACTGGCACAAGTGTAGGCTGCGGTCTGTTTACCCCTCCACTTGTTATAGTTCACGATGTACAGAGAAACCTTTAGGCTGAACTTAAAATATGTAAGGAGACAGCTTTGGGCTAAACTTGATTTAACCATTTCACCCCAAATTTGAGAGATCAACCAAAACTTGAGCCATTGATGTCACTATAACCGTTGTAAATATACTGATTTGGTCTGGAAACCCACTGGGAAATGGTAGAACAGTGCGTTTTGCAAGGTAGGAGCAAGGACTGAGCAGAAGGTACCTCCTTATGCTGGAACGTCCTGTTTACAGGAGAAAAACAAAGCCTGATCTGTTCTAGGATCTGTGTGTTTCCTTAACGTCTTAGTTTGATCACGTCACATTTAACATGAGTGACTCCGTTTTGGTTTGGAGGGACTCTTCTCAGTGGTGAGATTATGCACCCAAGGCCCGAGTTCCTGAAGTTTTACTGCAGTGAGGATGAAGAAAGCAGAGCCTTTCTCTGATGTCTCAGAAGGTCCAGTCTTTGGGTTCTAGACTGTGAAGGAGTTGACTGTCCTCAGTGAACCATAAAAAGCTTTTTTACCTGTGACATCATAATCTACTGTTGTAACATCAGTCCTCTTGCATGGTAAAGCTTTCATACAACCAGAAAACATGCAATGAAAGTGACAATTAAATGATATCCCTCTATAAATGTTTCAGTGACCCATTGGGTAGCCAAATGTACCCGAAGCTTTAATTTGTCTTCCCAGGAATATGGGTTTCAAAAACCAAACATGGGTCACAAACTATTTTAGCAATTTAGAAGTCATCATGCCAATATGTATTTAATTTGGATCATTTTATCTTTCTTATGATGAGTTGTGGAATGCAGAGCTTTTAATAAAACCTTTAAGGAGTCAGAAAGGACAAGGTGACTGTCCTGGTTCTCTGTGAGTTCATGCTTAGCATTGGACTTATGTCCTCTTGAATACCAGTTGCTTCTCCAATTTAGATACTTAATGCTGATAACTGATGGGTTAACATAGGTAATTTGACTTAGACCTTGGAGTTCATTCAGATAGTATTATCTAAACAATTTCAGTATTGGCTGATTTAGCGTGAAAATCTGGCAAAGTATTTTCTTGGTATTCAATTAATTTTTGTTTTACTTGGGTTAGCAGTTTTATAATCCAGTCAGTCTTTTCATTAAAGTTCCAGGAATTCTTACCCAGTCCAAATGATATGATTCTAAAGTTACCAGAAACCTGTATTCAAGAGTGCTTTTCAGGGTCTTTTCCATCCTTTCATGAACCTCCTGAAAGACACCATATTCCAGGATTCAGTGTGCTTGTGAAGTTTTCAGTAACTGCGTCAGCATTAAGCAATTAACTGTAGAAATGACTTTAAATAGTCATAATTAAAGCCACAATTGACAAGAAAATTTGGTTATTTCTGTGGTCTAAAATAACTTAACATATTATGATTGATAGCATATACCAGACATATTCGAATTTTAGCAATCCCATGCAATTTTGGAACATATATTAATATCATTCACTAAAATATAACCTGAAGAAGGTTAAACATTATTTTTTATTTTGACAAGGCTTCCCATGTAACTTAATATATCAAATAATCCTGTTGACCTCTTTTAAAGGCTTCAGAGGCCCTCTGTAGCATCTCAAAGTTAGAGGTCAGAAGAGACAATTTTGAAGCTGAAATGTGATGTTGGAAGCCTGTGTAACCACCCAGTGGGTTCACCTTGCCCTCTGCTTAGACAGAGCCGATTTATCATGACAGGGGAATTGCAATCAAGAAAGAGTAATTCATGTAGAGCCAGCTGTGTGGGAGACCAGAGTTTTATCAGTACCCAAGTCAATGTCCCTGAGCATTCGGGCATCAGAGTTTTTAAGGCCAACTTGGTGAGTCTTCGGGGAAGCCAGTGAGTTGCGAGTGCTGATTGGTCAGGTCTGAGATGAACTAACAGGGAGGTGAAGCTGTCTTCTTGTGCTAGGTCAGTTCCTGGGTGGGGACCGCAAGATCAGATGAGCCAGTTTGTCAATTTGGATGGTGTCAGCTGATCCATCAAGTGCAGAGTCTGCAAAATATCTCAAGCACTGATCTTAGGAGCAGTTTAGGGAGGGTCAGAATCTTGTAGCCTCCAGCTGTGTAACTCCTAAACCATAATCTCTAATCTGTGACTAATTTGTTAGTCCTACAAGGGCAGTCTAGTCCCCAGGAAAGAAGGGGGTTTGTTTTGGGGAAGGACTGTTACCATCCTTGTTTTAAACTATAAACTATAAATGAAGTTTCTCCCAAAGATAGCTCAGCCTACCCCCAGGAACGAACAAGGACAGCTTGGAGATTAGAAGCAAGATGGAGTCGGTTATGTCAGATCTCTTTCACTATCTCAGTGACAACTTAGCAATGGCGGTTTCACCTATAAAATATGTTAATGGTTTGAAACACTTGATATTATGAAATAGAATTCTAGGTCACCAAAAATCATTCATTTAGTCAAAATACTAACTTAAAAGTTTTAAAAAGGCAAAAATCGTCACTCGTAGATAGAGGGAAGACTTAGCTTTCCAAACAATCTGTCTCTTGTTTTTCTCTTCTTTATTTGGTGGTTTATTCAAAAGGCAAAGTAAAATATTTCGTTATCGTTTAATATTACATGAAAATCTTGTTCAAGAGAGAAAGCCAAGTTTCACCCTTGAATTAGTATACTGTTAATGTCAACCCCAATCTTTAATAAAATCTGATAGACAAATCTATTTAATCTTAATCAGTTTGATCATAAGGTGAGATTCTCTTAGACCCTTTATAACCCTTTACAAATTTTTGTTGAAGAGTAGATCAGTGCTCTGAGAAAACCCTGTTGTGTTTTTATTCCAATATGTAATTTATGGAAAAACTGAATAAAACCCCTTTACTTTAGTCAATAAGTTCACACACAGAGTTTCTTTCATAAGATTAACTTTTCACAGACCTTCCACAACTTGCTTAAACCTTCAGCTTTATCCTATTTAACGTGAAACAGTCCTTTAACCCTTTAATCTAGGCAAAAATAGCCACATTCCCATGACTTCTTGTAATCTTTTACTAAAAATACCTTTCACATTCCTTATACCCCCTGCATGTAAAACTGTTCCTTCAGTAGTCTCAGTTATATGTTACAATGTTAACACTTAGCAACTTACTTTTTTTTAATTTTTTTTTGAGATGGAGTCTCACTCTGTTGCCCAGGCTGGAGTGCAGTGGCAAGATCTCGGCTCACTGCAACCACCACCTCCCAGGTTCAGGTGGTTCTCCTGACTCAGCCTTTTGAGCAGCTGAGATTACAGGCATTCACCACCACTCCTGGCTAATTTTCATATTTTTAGTAGAGATGGGGTTTCACTGTGTTGGCCAGTCTGGTCTCAAACTCCTGACCTCAGATGATCTGCCAGCTTTGGCCTCCTAAAGTGCTGGGATTATAGGCGTGAGCCACCGCCCCCGGCCTCACTTAGCAAGTTTTATTTTTGGTGAAAAACCTCGTAAGTGAGCGATTCTGATTATGTACCAGGTCTGGAACCTAGAACACCAGACAGAAGTGCAGATAAACTCTCTTTCCAGCGTAGTCGGGGGCATGGGTAACTCCACGTGTCCCCAGGCCTTATTTAGAATCTAACAGCTCTGAAGCAGTTCAGTTTAACACTTTTCAAAGGTCAAAGCAGTTTATAACCTTAAAGCATTTAGTAAACCTAATACCTGACCAAATGTCTTTATTTTACCAATAACCTTTATAGCTGTTTCTATTTCTCAAAGACTACTAAAGTCATGTGAACTAAAAAGCATTACATTTTTTACTTTTCTGACAAAATATTTGATTTGATTTAAGCACTTATTATTTTTAAACCAATTAATCAGAGCTCTTTAATATATAAACATCACATGTGCAATAATATAAATACACAGAAAGACAGAAGAAGACCCAGTAGTTGTAAGATTTTTCGTTTGCCAGTTTTTAAATTTCTTAATTGGATTACTGGCTTCAGGGTGGAGTCCTTGGAGGAACAGGGCTAGGAAAACACACAGTTATTTTCTAGGGTCTAATAAATAGGCACAGCTGGAAGGCAAAACAGATTCCCCCAAAATGCAGGTTCTATTATCATACTGAATCCTGGATCCCCGAAAGAGAAATGCTGTGGAACAAGACAGTGCGACGATTTTTGTGTGCATTTGATTGCAAAGCAACCCAAAGCTGATCAGCCATTCTGTGATTAGCCCATGCCCCAGGGGAGTCTTAGCTCTCAGCTGGGTGCGGGCATTTCCAAACTTCCTAGCTGGCCATGAGCATGTTTTCTGATCCAAATGTGCAAAAATGTGTGTGTCCCCCATAGTTACCATTAGTCGTCCCTAAAAGTATATTTAGCCATAGATTTTGAGAGGGATCTACCTGCTTTCAATTCCTGGGGTTTCATGGGGAAAAGAGAGGTTTCTCCCAAAGCAGGATCTATGGCACCTCCTCTGTTTTCCCCAAGGAGTCCCAAGCTGTTAGAAGTTCTCTTAGGTCCTCTCTTGTGTGCATCAAGAGTGGCAAGACAAAATGGAGAAAAGCAATTCAGCCAACTGAGAAGAAAACAAAACCTTTTCTCCAGAAAAAGAAAATTCAAGAGAGAAAAGATCGTAAAGGCCTTTTAAATATATGCGTGGCTTAGATATCTGCTTTTAATTAAGCTGACTTTTAACCATAGTGCTCTTTAAAATTTCTTATTACCCTACTTTAGCCAGGCCAAATGGTGACTATTTCTGGCTTTTAAGCTTTATCAAAATCAACCTCACAGGCGAAACCAATAAGCCTCGATTAAGGTTATGACTTAACCACGACTGTATGAGGTATTTTCAAAGAGGTGGTTAGCAGTTTTTACAAAATCTAGAATCTCCAAAGGTAGCTCAGAGAAAGGAAGATTCAAGAAGGGCAGCTTGAAGTTATTCATGGAGGGAAAGAAAATCAACAAATGGCCAAAGCTACACAGACATCAAACCAGAAAGGACTCATTCTCTTGGCCCAGAATTGAACCGTGAACCTGGGCCACCGTTGCAAAAGGACAAGATCCTCAGCCTGCGTTCTATCCTAAGGTTCCCCTCTTCGTGACAGGATGAAACAGAAAGACAAATTCATAGCACAAAGTACACCAGATTCGCTACAGCGTAAGACTGGCCTCATGGATACTTTTGCCCATTAATTAAAACGTTGCAAGATTTAGTGATTTTTACCATTCTAACAATTGGCTTGCAGAGAGAGAGAAGATTTGGCTGCAGCAGGGTTTGGAAGGTGAGGAACTCAGCAAACCCAGAGAAAGACCCACACATTGCAGTGATACTGAATCAAAAGTTCAGGCGGCCACTCGTCAGTCATGAAGGGATCTTTTCCCGCAGGCCCATCAGCTCTCAGGTTTTCCCCTTTGGGAAGGAAAAAGCTCCCCGTGTCCGGGGGGTGAGCCTGTACATGCCTAATCCTGTCCCCCACAGCCATCAGGAGAAACTAGAAGGCAGAGTAGTCCCAAGAGAACAGCAGTTAACATCCCCTAGTACCAAATCCATTTTTAACCAAGAAGGACTTCACTGAGGGGAGGGCCTCTAACCCATTCCTATCTTTTACCCAGGTAAAATGTACCCCATTACTTACCCAGCGTCGACCAGTTGGTGCTACGGTCTATTTCCTTTGGCTAGAGATCACAACTAAGCCAAAAGTTAGCAGATTTAATTTTTTTTTAATCAATTAGTCACTTAAGCTTTTTATTTGACTTTCATAAAGTCTTTAAATAAAAATACTGAAATCCATTTAGAAGTTTCTGCATATCAATAGGCATCACCAGATGAGACTAATTTGGGAGCCCTCATTTTCAAATGCACTTCAGCGCAGCGTTGTTCACTTGGAACGTTCCACTCTAAGTTATCTTTAGTAAGATTTCGCCATTTCTGTAAGACTTTGTTGCTTCTGGGGCCTAATACTTATGCATGTATAAGCCAGAAGGAACTCAGTTCTTCAGAAATTAAGGATCCCATTTTTACCTAAAATCAGGTGCCCTTGATCCACTTTGTCAATGATTTTTCCTATCTAAGCCCTCAAGAAAAATGACACAAAGGAGTGGGACACAGAATCCCCGCGAATTCCCGGAAGCCAAATGTACACTCCCTGCAATATTGCCATTTACCAGCTTTTTTCTTTCTGCCCCAGTCAGATGTAAGAGGCCTCTAAGTCAGTTAATTACTGGATCCAACCCAATTATGGACACAGTGCAGTTTCTGTCACGATTTCCAAACCCAGTTTGCATCGGAAATCTGCTCAAAGAAACTCGGAGAGCTCAAAACACAAATCCATGGCGCTTTGGAATCTGAGTGAGATCTTGCCACCCTCCACAGCTGCCCTGAGAGAACAACGGGCATGAGGAGCCCGGCGGGTCCCTCACTTGGTCACTCAGTGCTCATGGGGGTCGTTAGAAGCTCTACTTCGATCCCTTCTGACACCATCTGATGAAAGAAAAACTTCAGTCAAATTAAAGGAGTTTAATTGAGCAATGAATGATTCGCGAATGGAGCAGCCTCCTGAGTCGGAGTAGACTCAGAGACTCCAGCGCAGCCACATGGTAGAAGAAGATTTGTGGACAGAAAAAGGAAAGCAACATAAGGAAAATGGAAGTGAGGTACAGAAACAGCTGGATTGGGTACAGCTTGCCGTTTGCCTTATTTGAACATGGCTTAAACAGTTGGCTACATTTTATTGGCCAAAACTCAGTGATTGGCACAAGTGTAGGCTGCGGTCTGTTTACACCTCCGCTTGCCATAGTTCATGATGTACAGAGAAACCTTTAGGCTGAACTTAAAATATGTAAGGAGACAGCTTTGGGCTAGACTTGATTTAACACCACCGGTCTACCTTGTACACGTTGTTGTAATTCACTTCCCATCCCAGAGTATGCTTAGTTAATGCTAATTCTTTGCTTATATCTGTTTTCTCCCCAAACTTTAGTTTTTGAGAAAGAAAAAAACAAACCAAACCAAACAACCGTGATGTCTGAAAAGCTGGCCTGGTATTCCCAGCTAGACCATCCTGTTCTCCTTTTGCACACACTCAATCTTGCAAACACCAACCTCAGACAAGGTTACTCTGAGGCCATGATACAGTGAGACAAAATAAGCCCATTTCATAATTTTATTTAAGCACAGACAAAAACAAGTTTGCTGTGCCACCCACAAAATACCAAACATCCTTTTCTCTTGGCTAAAATGAGTGATGACAGCTCCTTATCAATTACAACATTTACAATGCACTAGTCTGGTCTGTCCTCCCCACAGATAAGATTAATTGAGACACCCAGTTACCGAGTTGCCTCTGCTTTTGGATGATTTCCAAAATAAAGCAAACCCTTCCCTTGAATCTTCCTCAATTCACCAGTGTAAGCCCAAATCATATAATAGCTTCTGATACCTTCTTGCTGAGATGCCATGGCTCTCTGTGGTGTGTGCTCTGCTCACTGCAACTGGCAATAAACCCACCTTGTTCAATCACAAGGGTGCTCCTGGTGGTCTCTGACTCAAAGACACCGATAGAAATAGAAGTTTCTCTGAGATGCAGTAGAGATCTGCACCACCTCAGACTGATGATTGAGTCCATATGTTAGTCTGTTTTCACACTGCTATAAAGATACTACCCAAGACTGGGTGATTTATAAAGAAAATAGGTTTAATTGACTCACAATTCCAGATGGCTGGGGAGGCCTCAGGAAACTTACGATCACGGCAGAAGACAAAGGGGAAGCAAAGACCTTCTTCCTATGGTGGCAGGAGAGAGAATTGCAAGCAGGAAATGCCAGACCCTTATAATTCCATCAGATCTCATGAGAACTCACTCACGATCATGAGAACAACATGGGGCAAGCCAGCCCCAGGATCCAATCACTTTCCTCCCTCCATCCTTGGGGAGGACAATTTGAGACGAGATTTGGGTGGGGACACAGACCCAAAGCATATCATTCAGTGAGGGAGCACACATCTGCACAGCCCTGTGCCTTGGTCGCCACCTTTCCTGGCTGGGAGGTAAGTTCATGCTACATTGAACTGCTGTATTTCAGTGTAGCCTTTGGGCAATGGGTTTATTTTGTTTTCCTAGGCATTATGTCCCTTGGGAATTTTAGTTATCAGCTCTAATTTGTACTATTCTTTGGCAAAATTGTTTCATAGCACCTAACACCTGCTTGCCTAATGCACTGGCTGTTCGTTTGTCTGCTTGTCCAGTGTCCTGAAAGTTATTTGTCTCTGAGGGGAAAAGTCTATAGGAAGACAGTGTTTCTGAGCCTGAGAGTCCATCATCAAAGCCAACCTCAGAAGAAACTGAGAAGTTTTCTTCTCAGGCCTGTGTTCTATTGGCCCTGGGTTACCATTTCAAAACCTTGTAAGAACTTCTTCCTCAGTCTTGCTTTTGTGTCCCTGAGAACTGTTTTTATTTAATTTTGTCTGCTTGGAACCAGGAGATTTTGTCTGGCCCCTCATGGATGACAATGGGTCTTTGCCAAGCTTCCGGATTTCTTTATGTTTTATTACTAGAACTCTAACTCTTGTGCATAGCTTTTTAAGTGGCACAATTTTACCAAAAGAATTCAAAACTGCAGTGACCACTTTAGAAAACTGTTTATCGAGTAGCACTTTAGAACAAAAAAGAAAGAAAAATGATCGGTTCTCTTTGATTGACGTGAGGAAGCTTCTAAATGCAATTGAGGCCCCAAATTTGCCCCACTAAAATATTCATTAGCTATGAAAAACATAAGATATTCATTAACGAAAAACATAAGAAACTATCTCTCTAAGCAACATCTTTACATAGTATTCAGGAGTAGCTACTGCTGACATTTCCAAAGACTTCCTTTTTGCCATTGTTGTTGATGGTTTGAAGTCAGAAATTGCAGATATGATTGTAAATTTAAAATTGGCTAAGAAATCACCTTACTGCATGATCTTCACTATTGGACTGAACATTTTGTAGAGACTATAGACATCAAAAAGTTTAAAACCCTCATGAGGTCTTGTTTAAAAAAAAGCATTTTGTTTAACATGGGAGCTATCGCGTCCTTCATTTTCATCTTTTTCATGACTAAGTCTGACCTTTTCATTGGTTGGCCTGATAAAAATTGTAATGATCCCCATTGTGTAAAAACCAGCTAGATGACACTCTTTTGCATGTCAATATGTCCAAATCTTTCTTTCATACATATAAACTTTCTTCCCTCTCTTTACTAAAAGAAGATAGTTAGCTTGGTCTGAAGAGCACTTCCTTTCTTCTTTCTGTCACACTCTTATCTCGTGAAAAACTTTACACATTAACTGATCAAAAAGTTCAGTTGTTGTATACATATACTCTAGAAATATTTAACTCAGATAAACAGTCAAAATTGTCTAAAAGAGAAAGAAATGAGTTATCAAGCTATGTTTCTCTTTGTGGCTACTGAGAAGTTCATTTACAAGATAGCCTTTGTGACAACAGCTATGAGATAACAATAAGAGGCTTCAGTTTCAAAATAAAAGAAAACCTTGGCATGATTCACAGTCTTCAACAATTAACTTACCATAAAAAAAGTACAATACTTGGATTGTTCAAGACTAAGGTTAAATTTCTTGTGCTTCAAGCTTCCTACGTCAGTTTTCTAAGTTAAATTTCCACTGTTCCCATAACTTGCTTCAAATTAAAAATTATGCATATAAGTTTTTATTCAATTGAATACAGTAATAATGCTGATGTCTTTTTACTAATAAATTTTAGTTTTAGAATCGTATTATATGTACAGAAAAGTTGTGAAGATAGCACATAGCATTTCCATTATGCCACAGTGGGTTTCCCTGTTATTAATATCTTACATTACTATGGTATATTTGTCGCTGTTAGTGAACCAATATTAGCACATTTTTTTATTTTTATTTTTATTTTTTTAGTAGACACGGGGTTTCACTGTGTTAGCCAGGATGGTCTCGATCTCCTGACCTTGCAATTTGCCCGCCTTGGACTCCCAAAGTGTTGGGATTAAAGTCCATACTTAATCAGACTGCCTTAGTTGCTTGCCTAATGTCTTTTTTTGTTCCAGGATCCCATCCAGGATGTCACACTTCATTGAGTGGTAATGTCTCCTTAGACTTCTTTTGGCTCTGACAGTTTCTCAGACTTCCCTTGCTTTTCATGACTTTGACAGGTTTTGGGTTTTGTTGCCATTGCTATTGTTTTGAGACAGGGTCTCACTCTGCTGCCCAGGCTGGAGTGCAGTGGTGCAATCTCAGCTCACTGCAGCCTCAACCTCCTGGACTCAGGTGATCCTCCCACCTCAGCCTCCTGAATAGCTGGAACTACAGGTACACGCCACCACACCCAGCTAATTTTTTGCATATTTTGTACAGGAGGAGTCTCGTTGTGTTGCCCAGACTGGTCTCAGACTTCTGGGCTCAAGCAATCCTCCTGCCTTGGCCTCCCAAAGTGCTGGGATTACAGGCCTGAGCCAGGGAGCCAAGCCAACTTGGACAGTTTTGAGGAGTACTGGTCTGGTATTTTGTAGAATATCCCTCAGTTGGTATTTGACTGACGTTTTCCTCATGATTAGACTGGTTGTATGTGTTTTTAATGGAAAGATGGCTGAAGTAAGTGCCATTCTCCTCATATTCTGTTACAACATGACTTGCCACTGTCCACCTTAACCTTGATGGCCTGGCTGAGGTCGTGCCTGTCAGGTTTCTCCATTGTATTACGTGGAGCCCACGCTTAGGGAGGTGGGAGTTATGCTCCACCTCACTGTGTGGACTATCTACACAAATTATTTAAGATTCTTCTGCAAAGGAAATTTGTCTGTTCTTCTCCATTATTTACTCATTTAATCGTTTATTGTGTGCATGTGTGTTTCAGCACTTTTCTTACCTTTTGGCACAATAAGACATACCAGGCTTATCTTGTTTCTTCCCTGCCTCAGTCCTAGAATCAGTCATTTCTTCAGGGAGCTTTGGTTTCTTTTATTGGAGAACCGCGTTAGACACCAAGATCTGTGTGATAGGTGTGCTCATTATTCCTGGGGCGTCACTGCTTCTAGGTCCTCTTAACAAAAAGAGCATATATGTGTATGTGTGTACACATGCTACGTATGTGTTTGTATTTATAGATACTGCTAGAGATTTTTAAATGCTAAGGAGGTATGTATTCTTATTTTATTATGGGTTTGATGAAAAATAAATGGCAAATATTTAAAATATATCTTCTCATTTTCTCCAGAGACGATGGCTTTTTATGTATAAGTGTATAGATTATATTAATAAAATTGCATTATATTCAGAAAATTATATTAAGAGATTTTCCAGTATTGAACTATACTTGCATCCTTTAAATAAACCAGAAATTGGTCAATCTTTGTGAGGCAGAAGAACAGGGAATTAGGGTAACCAGAAGTTAAGGTGTAAGCAAAAGAACAGCGGGGCAGCCATTTCCGGGTGAGATTAGGCAGCATCCAGGCCACATCTCGCTCCTGTGATAACAAGACAGAAGTTTCTACTTCAGCTTCTGGTTGACAGCAGGCCGAGTCTCCACTTCAGCCTCTGATTGACAGCAGGCCGAGTCTCCACTTCAGGCTCTGACTGGTCACAGGCCAATCCTTCATAGGGTGTAACCAACTGGAGGCCTCTAAAGGGCACCTACGGGTGTTACCAAATTCTTTTTAGCCTAAAGCCCTAAAAAAACATTGCAATTGAGTTCTTAAGCATATATATATGCTTATATATCCACATATATATGGATCCATATATATATATCCATATATATATGAAGCTAAATATGAGTACATACCGATATCTTCAACTCTAATCCATCACATACAGGTCACTCTAGCCTTCTACTTTTGCTTATATGTAAAACAGTGAGAAACCTGGCACCCACCATTCACCACTCATTTACTTTTTAAGTTCCATGTAGTATATAATAGTTTCAGGTGCATAAACTCATATTTTGGGGAAAAAATTACCATCTAGAGTACAGGGCCATGTATAGGTACTTTTCCCACTCGCCATGCAATCTCTACTCATTTCTAAAATTGCTTAGGTCAGCACTTTCCCCCTTAACTCTCTTTAGTGAGGTTCGTCATACATTCGTAAGACTGTCAGATTCTTTTATCGCAGTCCGCATTTCATCCTGAGATTCCCCAACCTCCTAAATTACTTTTTAAAATTTGATGCATTAAAACTCCCCTTTGGGCTATAAGGTTCTAGGCATTTTGACAAATGCCTAGTTTCATGTATCCATTACTACAGTATCACACAGAATGATTTCACTACCCGAACAAATTCTCTGTGCTTCACCCACCTTCCCTCCCCAGATCCCTGACAACCACTGTTCATTGTCTCTGCAGTTTTGTCTTCTCCAGAATGTCATATCAGTGGAATCACATAGTCTGTGGCCTTTTCAAACTGGCGTCTTTCACTTAGCAATGTGCATTAGGATCCACATGTTTTTGTGTGGCTTGGTAGTTCATTCGTTTTTATCATGGAATAATATTCCTGTATTTCATCTACAGTTTGTCTATCCATTCACCTGTTGAAGGACATTTTGGCAATTTTGGATAAAGCTGCTGTAAACATTGTATGCAGGTTTTTGTGTGGACATAGACATTTTCAAATCAGTTGCGTAAATACCTAGGCACTGCAATGCCTAGATCACATGATGAGACTATGTTTCACTTTGTGAGAAACTGCCAAACTGTCTTTCAACGTGGCTATAGCATTTTGCATTTCCACCAGCAATGTATGAAAGTGTTTCTTGCTCTGTATCCTTGCCAGTAATTGACTTTGTCAGTTTTTTGGATTTTCACCATTCTAGTAAATGGGAAGTGATATCCCATTGTTTTAATTTGCATTTCCCTAATGACAAATGATGCTGCGCACCTTTTCATAGGTTTATTTGCAATATGCTAGGTTCTTTGGCTCTCCTCTGATTCTTTTGCTTTGTCAGCATTCAGTGGTGTCCCTACGGCAGCAAGAGCACAGTCTTGCCTTACTGCACACACGTAATTCCATGTGCCATTTCTTACTCAGCTATAGGCTCTAGCAGGCCAGGCCAGTGCCTGCTACCTCTGATGATCCAATAACACATGGTAGAAACTTTTGAAAACACATAATTATGAAAATAAATGCCTACTCACACTTCCAACCAGGAATAACCAACTCAACCAATTTGTTGCAATTCCTTTCAGCCTTTGTGGGATTATTTTTTCTTTGTGTTAGACATTTAGTTTATTTTCAACTTTTTCTTACCTAAAATCATGCTGGAATAAACCACATGCTTCACAAATCTTTGACCTCATTTCACATTTCAGATGAAACCCCAGAGTTAGAATGAACATGTAAAATTTTAACGCCGTTCAAAGGTTCTGTAATACACATATCCAAATTGTGTTTTCACCAAATTGCTGCCATGTGACTTCCACGGGCAGGGGAGGAAGCTGTTCCTTGCCAGCCAGCGCCCACCAGCACGGAGGCGGGGCAGTGGCTTTCATCTTTGTCAGGCTGTCAGCTCCGCCTAGTATCCTGTGCTAGTTTTGATGTATTTAATTTACGAGCACATTTGAACATTCTCTATTATGCTTGAAATGACTTTCCTTTAATAGTTTTTGTAAAGTACTCATTTGCGGCCTCAGTGACGATTCACTTTAGTCTGAGTCACAGCCTCAGACTGCTTCTCCAGCTATCTTGGAAATACGTCCTTAGTCACAAAGCAAGACCAGGGGAGGGTGTGGAGCACACAGCCCCAGCTTCCAGGTCAGCAGGGCCGATCTGCACCTGTAACAGCCTCTCCACGGCCAATGCTCTGGGCCTTTGTAGCCTCATTTGCAAAACTGGGGGCGTCGCCTATGCTTTGCAGAGTTTTGTGAGGATGACAGAAATAATGCATGTGATAAGCTTTCTTCTTTTCAGGCTATTTGCCTGAGATTGTTTGAGAGCTTAGCTACTGTGTCCTCTGTCCACTGCTGTGAATGGAGAATACGGGAGGCGTGTTACACGGAGAAGATGGGGCTGGTCTTACTGGAAGGGAGGATGAGGGAAATGGGGATAGGGTCAGATGGTGGCATAGATCTCGGGAGGTAATTTTTGTTTGTTTAAGGGCCAATTTGGAAGAAGGGCAGTTTCACTGAATAAACTTTGTCTTTCTGCCTCAAGAGAGCTTAGTAGTTTGCAAGCTTGCCCACTGCCAGTCCACAAGAGAGGAAGTAAATCCACCCTCATAAGTGATTCACTGCTTCTCAGCAGACCCTCCTGACCCAGCAGTGGAGGGCGCCCAGAGCTCAGGAGCAGCCAAAGAAGAGAAGGAACTGTGGCCGGGTGCGGGGGCTCACGCCTATAATGCTAGTACTTTGGGAGGCCGAGGCGGGTCATCACCTGAGGTCAGGAGTTCAAGACCAGCCCGGCCAACATGGTGACACCCCGTCTCTACTAAAACTACAAAAATTAGCCGGGCATGGTGGTGGGCACCTGTAATCCCAGCTACTTGTGGCTGAGGCAAGAGAATCACTTGAATCTGGGAGGTGGAGGTTGCAGTGAGTGGAGATCACGCCACTGCACTCCAGCCAGGGCGACAGAGTGAGACTATGTCTAAAAAAGAAAAAAAAAAGAAGCAGAACCAGTGGAAAATTCTGCCCACAATTTAGCATCAAAGCAATAAGACTCAAGAGGAGATACAGTTAGAGTGCAGGTATGAATTCCCCAAATCTAAATTTTATAGGCAGACTGGAAAAACATTTCATAATGTTAGAACAAAAATGCCAAAGGAATGGACATAATGAAATTAAAGATGTTGGAAACCGAAAGTAATTTTTGGGATTGTAACCAGCAAATAATTTAGCAGTCCCAAGAGATAAAAATAAACAGCTCCAAGAGAGATGATAGCTAAAGAATAAAGAAAAATTTCTGAGATGAAGTCTTGAGTCTGCAGATTTAAAAGGCTTACCTGCTAGTGAAAAGATTAACTGAAAAAATAATTGAAAAGATGCCTAGACATACCTATTTCAAATTCTGACATTCCAAGTATAAATTGCTTAAGCTTCAAACTGAAAAAAAGGAGAACTTAAAAGTACTTTTCTCTGATAACATTGAAATAACATCTGCAGAATACTGAAAGGAGAGGATTGTGACCAAAGAACATATCTCCAATTAAAATAGCATTCACTTGCCAGGGCTTAAAAAGATACTTTTGAATGTGCATTGATTTAGGTTATATTACCTAACTATTATAATTGAAGATAATACTTGTGAAAGTTTCTGAAACAGGTAGGGCTTGAATCAGAAGAGAAATCTCGAGACAAGTGAGAAGATTGCTGGCCCCAGCATCTAAAATCTAAATAAATTAATGATAGTTTGATGGAGAACTACTACTGTATGTTCTGATTGTTTGATTGTTCAGACAGAGGAGAGGTATAACGTAAGGACAAACCTATGGGAATACTTAAATACATATTTAAATAAAAGATCAATAAAGAAAAACAAATTCAAGTCTACAAATTTATTGTCCAAGAAATACTGATATAGGACATTACATATCAAATTTATACCAACAAATTTGGTGAACTTTAAGAATTGAGAAATAGTCCCTTTGCATTCATGTATATGATTAAGTCACACTTAATTTAAAAAATTATAAACATGACTGGCTTTACATCTTAGACTACTCCATATAAACATTCAGTGTTAAAAGGCAGTAGAGAAGTAATTTCCAGTTCTTATGGAAAGGAGGTATGGACAAAATTCTATCCCGAAGCAGAGTCTTTCAGTTATAAAGGCAAGAGGACAAGCCTTTACAAATCTGATAGATCCTTTGCGCTGATCCTGAAGAAAGTACTGAATACCAATTTCAGCTAAGCAATAGATAAATGGATAAACCATGGAAAAAACACAGGTGATTGGAATTGAGTGAAGCCAATGTGAGAATTGATTAGATAATTTATTTATGATTAGGATAAATGTTGCATAGCAGAATGCTGATGCTACAGACAGTGCTGTTGAAGCGCTCCTTCAAAGGAAATGAAAGAAAGGGTAAAAGGTGATTTAAAGATCCTGATACTTGGGCCGGGTGCAGTGGCTCACACCTGTAATCCCAGCACTTTGAGAGGCCGAGGCAGGTGGATCACGAGGTCAGGAGATCAAGATCATCCTGGCTAACACAGTGAAACCCCGCCTCTACTAA
>NW_012102332.1:933815-936647 GCF_000951045.1 Mandrillus leucophaeus
ATGTGAAATACCACTACTATTTAATATTGTTTCAAACCTACTAGCCAAGGCAAAAAGTAAAAAATATAAAAAATGTAAAAGAGAAGACAAAGTAGTGATTATTTGCAGATAGCATACTTTTATATTTGGAAATTCTAAGAAAGTTACAAGACAATGTTACAAATAGAGGATGTAATCAGCTAATATAAAATTAAAACAAATAATTGGGTTCCTGTATACAAACTACAACTATTTAAATGCTTTAATGACAGAAAAGACTATTTTTTAGCAATAATAAATGTGCATTTAGGAATAAACTTAATATGAAATGTACAAAATCTATGTGAAAAAATGTTTAAAACACATGTGAGCAGTACAAAATGAAATATGAGCAAACCGTTCTTGGGTAGAAAGAATTAACATCATGATGACATTACCACTATATTAATTAGTATTTTTAACATAATTTCAATAAAATACCACCAGAATATATTTGCGCAAACTGGACAAGCTCATCACATAAAAAATAAACAATAATTGCTAGGAAAATTCTAAGCAGGAGTGATGGTGGAAGAGCAAGTTTATCAGAAGTTGAAATACATTTTTACAAAGCTAATAATGAAAAGAGTGTGGTGCCTACTCATGAAAGGAAAGATAAATAGAATGAATTGATAGTACCTAAATTCATTTGACCAAATTGGGTAAAATTTGTAGGGAATAAAACATGGTGACTATAGGTAATAACAATGTATTCTATTCTTGAAAATTGCAAAGAAGGTACATTTTAAGTATTCTCACCATGATAAATAATAAGTATGTGAAATCATGCATATGTTAATCAGCTTGATTTAGCCATTCCACAATGTATACGTGTTTCAAGGTATGTTGTACTCAATCTATACAATTTTTTTCAATTAAAATAAATATGAATGTTTAAAAAATTAATAGGGAATAAATTTATAAATGGTCTTGGAGAATCTGTATATCCAAATAAATTTACATTTTCACCAAGTAAACTAGAGTAAGCAAATATTTTTATCTAAAAATCAAAACAAAAAATTATAATAGAATACAAGAGAAGGTTGGTAGGGAGTGGAAAATGCCTTTTAAAATATGTTATAAAAATACAGCAATATAAGTAGAATGGTGACCACCGGGGGCTGGAGGAGGCCGAACGGAGAGTTAGTGTTTAATGGGTGCAGAGTTTCAGCTTAGGAAGATGAAAAGGTTCTGGAGATGGATGGTGGTAATGGCTGGACAACAATGTGACTATATTTAATACTATGTATTAAATACACTTAATGGTATGCTTACAGCTGGTTAAGATAGTAAACATCATGTTGTATATATTTTGCCATAGTAAATAACATGTAGCAGTATAAAACAAAAACTTTGAAAAAAAGTCAATACATACAGCTAAAAAAACTCCTGACAATCACCTATCCCCATAAACAAGATCAGAAGACAAGTAACTGGGAAAGTTATACACAATTTATATCACAGAAAAATACAATTTTCCTAATTGAACAAAGAGCTCCTCTAACAATAAAATCCTCAACAAGCCAACAGAAACATCAAAAGGATTTTAACCTTTTTCAGGAAAGGAGATAAAAATTGTTCCTATCCATATAAATAGACAGTCAACCCAAATCCTCATGCCACTTTTCACCTAAATTATCGAAGATCAAGGTGGGTGAGGGCACGCCTTTCTGGGAAGGGTGCAGGGACCTTGGCACTTGTGTATATTGCAGACAGAACACAACTGGGCCAGAACTACTAGAATGTAAAAACAAATCCACCTTCTGTCCCAGTGATTCCACTGCTGGGAATGTAGCCTGTGGTTACACTCAGACACGTGCACATGATATGTGTGCTGGGGCATTCGCTGTAGCATTGTTTGTGGCAGCATAAGATCAGGAAAAATAATTAAATGAAGATTGTGCAGCCACCATAAAGAGGGCAACAGTGAACTAATATGTGATGAAAGCCAAGATTTATTATGAAATAATGGGCAGAACAGAGTGTACTGTCACCATCTGCTGAAAGTGCACGTGGAGGTGAAGGTTCTAGAAAGATAGATGAGAAACTACTCAGTGAGTGTTCAGGAAAGGAAGTGGGGGACAGGGGACAAGGACTGTGTGTGTTACATTCTTCCCTTTCTATTTGTTTCCTGTGGCTGCCATAACAAATTATCACAAACTCAGGCCTTAAAACAACCGAAATTCATTCTCTCACAGTTCTGAAGGCTAAAACCTGAAATCCAGGTGTCGGCAGGGCCCAGAGCTTTCTGAAAGCCCTAGTGGAGGATCTTTCTGCCTATTCCAGCTTCTGGTGGCCCCTGGGGTTCCTGGGTCTGCAGTAGCATCTCTCCAGCCTCTGCCTCCATCTTCACGTGGCCATCATCCCTTGGTGACTCCGGATGCTTTCCTCTTCTTATGAGGCCCCCAGTCATCGAATTGAGAGCTGATGCTAAATCCAGGATAATGCTATCTTGAAGTTCCAGAATAGTTACAGTTGCAAAGGCCCTCTTTCCAAAAAAGCTCACATTTGAAGGCTCTGGGTGGATGTGAATTTTTAAGGGACATTGTTCAACCCAGTACACCTGTGTATATATTTTTGGAGCGTTTGAAATTTATACTATGTAATTTATCACCGGTTCAACATAAATTAGGTCATTAAAAACTATGGAAAACACATCTCTGTTTACAGATGGGAATATATGATGCCATTTATTTACACATAATGTATTCATATTTTTATAATGAACAGTTTTAGAACAGTTTTTACCAGGTTAAAATGAGCCCTGTGGTAGAAGGATTAGAGATAAGGAGGCGAGGTGGAGGGCTCATGACC
>NW_012102332.1:936697-960594 GCF_000951045.1 Mandrillus leucophaeus
TGAACAAAGAGCTCCTCTAACAATAAAATCCTCAACAAGCCAACAGAAACATCAAAAGGATTTTAACCTTTTTCAGGAAAGGAGATAAAAATTGTTCCTATCCATATAAATAGACAGTCAACCCAAATCCTCATGCCACTTTTCACCTAAATTATCGAAGATCAAGGTGGGTGAGGGCACGCCTTTCTGGGAAGGGTGCAGGGACCTTGGCACTTGTGTATATTGCAGACAGAACACAACTGGGCCAGAACTACTAGAATGTAAAAACAAATCCACCTTCTGTCCCAGTGATTCCACTGCTGGGAATGTAGCCTGTGGTTACACTCAGACACGTGCACATGATATGTGTGCTGGGGCATTCGCTGTAGCATTGTTTGTGGCAGCATAAGATCAGGAAAAATAATTAAATGAAGATTGTGCAGCCACCATAAAGAGGGCAACAGTGAACTAATATGTGATGAAAGCCAAGATTTATTATGAAATAATGGGCAGAACAGAGTGTACTGTCACCATCTGCTGAAAGTGCACGTGGAGGTGAAGGTTCTAGAAAGATAGATGAGAAACTACTCAGTGAGTGTTCAGGAAAGGAAGTGGGGGACAGGGGACAAGGACTGTGTGTGTTACATTCTTCCCTTTCTATTTGTTTCCTGTGGCTGCCATAACAAATTATCACAAACTCAGGCCTTAAAACAACCGAAATTCATTCTCTCACAGTTCTGAAGGCTAAAACCTGAAATCCAGGTGTCGGCAGGGCCCAGAGCTTTCTGAAAGCCCTAGTGGAGGATCTTTCTGCCTATTCCAGCTTCTGGTGGCCCCTGGGGTTCCTGGGTCTGCAGTAGCATCTCTCCAGCCTCTGCCTCCATCTTCACGTGGCCATCATCCCTTGGTGACTCCGGATGCTTTCCTCTTCTTATGAGGCCCCCAGTCATCGAATTGAGAGCTGATGCTAAATCCAGGATAATGCTATCTTGAAGTTCCAGAATAGTTACAGTTGCAAAGGCCCTCTTTCCAAAAAAGCTCACATTTGAAGGCTCTGGGTGGATGTGAATTTTTAAGGGACATTGTTCAACCCAGTACACCTGTGTATATATTTTTGGAGCGTTTGAAATTTATACTATGTAATTTATCACCGGTTCAACATAAATTAGGTCATTAAAAACTATGGAAAACACATCTCTGTTTACAGATGGGAATATATGATGCCATTTATTTACACATAATGTATTCATATTTTTATAATGAACAGTTTTAGAACAGTTTTTACCAGGTTAAAATGAGCCCTGTGGTAGAAGGATTAGAGATAAGGAGGCGAGGTGGAGGGCTCATGACCATGTTCTCTGTAGGTCTCTACAATGGCTTGCGGCATTTGATGCACTATTCATACACTGAGATACATTTTATGAAAGACCGTATTTTGAAATAAATATGCTTGAGTCCCAAGGTAACAGACATAGCCTTACACCTTAGGATCAATCCCCTTACAGAACTCAAGAATGACAATGAGAAGCTTGACATGGTCTTTGTCAGTACAATGCTCATATCTGAGTTACTTGGCAAGCAACAACACACAGGCGACTTTCTGAGCCTGCATCCTAAGATGAAATCCTGTTGTACCCCAACACCAAAAGGCCACATGTGACCATCACCTTGAGCTGGTGAATGCTGTGAGCTTACTTTGCCTGGCCAGTGAGAGACGAGGGCAGCGGTCTGGGTGCTAGGGTTAGACAGGTACACAGCGGGTCCACCTGGGGTCAATGGGCATATGTAGGACAGGCCAAGAAAGTTGGGGATTCCCAGCTTCATCAAGGGGGCTGCTCTTGGAGAGAGCAGGTGAACTCCCCAAAGTAAGCATTATTTTCAATAAAAATCTCTTCCTGGCAAAAAATTCTAAAATATCCCCTAGCTTGACCTGGAGTTGTTGATGTGTGTTCCTTCTCTCCACCCCAGGTCTTAAGGGATTCACACACATTACCGTTCAATATTAAATGGGAGGCAGTGTCCTGGAGGATCTCCACCCCACGGGTGGGCACAGCCAGTTTGAGGGGTGCCAACTAGTCTGCTTTAAGGAGGTCACTGAGCCTGGGCCCCAAATATTCTCTTATTAATCACGCCGACATCACAGTGCTTATTAAACATCTGAGAACGAGCCATGCAGGCAGCTTTTGAATCTTCTGGAAATTTTGTATCGAAAATTCAAGAGGCTTAAACGGAGCCTGTGTACCAGGAGGTGGTCATCGCTAGGACAATCTGTCCTTAAAGTGATCCTTTCTGGGAGTTACTTTCTGCTCTGCAGTTTTCTCTGCAGAGAAACTGAGCACAAAGTCCCTTGAGGAGTTTCAGAGAGCTGAGGCTTGGCAGTGGTGCCGGAGCCACGTGCCATGGTGGTGGGTGACCGGAAAGCGCACCCTCCCCAACCGGGTTACCTGTGGCTGCACATGTGATGCCCGCTGCACCAGACTAACTTCAAAGCCTCTGAGAGCAGTGGGATGCTGATCCCGAGAAAGAATGTGCGAAGACACCTGCCTCGCAGGGATGTGGAAACGTTTGGCTCCCGGAACCAGGTGCCATCGTCTTCCTTGTCACACACTGAGATGAGCACGATCACTTTATAGTATAGGTTGTTTTTCCTTTGGATTGGACGTTCTAGCGTGGTCCTGTGTTCTCCTGGCTGCTGCGGCCTTGCAGGTCATCAATCAGGGTGCTGACTGGCAGGAATGACTGACTGATGATGCCGCGTCCCCCCCACCCCCCGCCGGCCCCACAGTTTACCAAATCACAGCTCATCTTCTTATTGGCATAAATGTACCTCCTGCTTACTCAAGTAGAATGTAAACAGGGAGAAAGGCTGTGTCCCAGGCTAATTTTCCTCCTGGGTGTGAGCACATCAGTTTATCTATCTGCCCTTTGTCTCCTGCTCAAGTCTCTCATTTTCAATCATATTCTTTACCTAAAATGTCTACTTTTCAGTGTGAGTTATCACAAAAAAAGACACATTTAATCGTTGTGTAGTAGGAAACCCTCTTGCAGGAGTAAAATAAGATGGAGAGGAGCTGCCGAGAGAGACCACAGTCCCCAAGTCCACCCGTATTTTTATTGAACTAAAGCTGCATGTAAATCTTTTATGACACGTAAATCCTTGCTGCCTTGGCACTGCTATGTGCCTTTTGTGCCTTTTTTATTTTAATCTCTTTTTTTTCTTGAGACAGAGTCTCGCTCTGTCACCCAGACTGGAGTACAGTGGCATGATCTTGGCTCACTGCAATATCTGCCTCCTCCCACCTCAGCCTCCCAAGTAGCCACCAGGCCCGGCTAATTTTTGTATTTTTAGTAGAGACAGGGTTTCGCCATATTGCCCAGGTTGGTCTCCAACTACTGAGCTCAAGGGATCCTCCCACCTCGGCCTCCCAGAGTGCTGGGATTCTGGGCGTGAGCCATCACGCCTGGTCCTGCTGTGTACCTTTTGTTTCCTATATTACTTATGTCTTTCCTGTTGTTTATTCTACTTACTCGAAGTTTGTTTTATTGGCGATTTCATAAAATATTATTTTGGCACTGCTGATTATCTGAAAGTTTTGTGTGTGGGTTTATTTTATTGAATTAAATTGTTTTTTTCCTTCTTTTCTTCTAATTTATTTGGGTTTATTGTGCTGTTCTTTCTCCTAGATTCTTGAGTGGAAAGCTTAATTTATTTTTAATGCATCTTCGAATTTAATTAATGCATTTAAGAATACCCGTGGTTCTCAAAGTGCCTTTTGCCTCCTTCATCTCACAGGATTGGAGATTCGGCGCTCTTATTATTCAGTTACAAAGGTTTGCAATTTCTACTTCTATTTGATTTTTAATTAGAAGTTATGTAAATGTTTGTTTTTTTGTTTTCTAATTTTATTCCTTTGTGAAAATAAATGTTTTAATGGTGTTAACTTCTTGAAATTTATGATGATTGCCTTTGTGGTTGAGGATAGTTTATTTTAAAAATTACATGTGTGTTGGAAAGTAAAGCATATGCCCTCCTGAATAAATGCAGTCCTGGGGATTGTGAATTTGAAGCCTTTACATTCGTAATGATTTGATCTGTCCCTTTCTGAGAGAGTTTTGGAGCTACCACTATGTAGAATTGGGAGTTTTACATTTTGAAGCTATACGTATTTTCTTTCTTAAAGTTTTTGTCACAATACATAAATAATTCATGATTAAAATTTTCATACTTTTGGAAATCATCGACACGGACACACACATTATTTCTTCTATCCAACTACTCATTCCTGCTTATTTTGCTCACCATGACGTTTCTGGGGTTAATCTGGCCGGAGCCCACTATCAGTCTGAGACTTCTTTGGGGTAAATGCTCATTAGGAGATTTCTGAGACAGGAGGCAAGGATGAATTCAGAGCACCTGCCCTGGGCCAGCCTGTGACTGTGCTGGGTTCCTGATTGGTCCCAGCCCTGGTCTGTAGCCTTCGGATGGGTGTCTGGGCTGGAACCTCAGCACGTCCTGGCTGCTTCCAGCTGAGGTGGCGACCCGGGGAAGGGGGCGGGGCTACAGGCTCTTGCCAATCTGGTCCCTCTTTTCTTTTCCAGCCTTTGCACTTTTAGAAATTATTTTGCCCATTCATTAAATTTTTTTAAAAAATTTTTCTATTGTTTTTGTTTTCAGCAGGAGGGTGTTTCGGAGTATTTAGTTCAACATACAGTTATAAAAGGAAACCAATAAACCCATTTCTGTTTACTTAGAAGATGTACTCAAAACAGTGTTTCTTAAAACATGTATTCAAAACAGTGTAGGAAACACAATATGAAGATACGGAAATCACAACTCAACACCGAAAAAGAATCCCTAGTGTTACATAGGTACTTCATCTCCTACGCTTTGTAAAAATCCCAACCCCATCTACAGATTTTTAGGCAAAAACTGTAGAACTACACTGTTCCTTTACTTTTGGTCATAACTGTTCTCAACGCTCAGAACTGTTTGATGGCCACATCCTCAATGACCAACTGCCACCCCTACCCCATTCTGACTGCCTTCTTCGTGCTGGTTCCTTCCAGCAGGTTTGTGGTCATGCTGACTTCAAGAACGGAGGTGTTACAGCTCTTAAAGATGGCACAAACCCAGAGGGAACAGCAGCAAGATTTATTGCAAAAGTGGAAGAAACAACGTTCCCACATTCCAGGAAGAGACTCCAACTGCGTGCTGCCCATATGCAGGTGGCCAGCTTTTATTCCCTTATTTGTCCCCACCCATGTCCTGCTGATTGGTCCGTTTTACAGAGTGTTGATTGGTCCATTTTACAGTGTGCTGATTGGCCCATTTTACAGAGCACTGATTGGTCTATTTTACAATCCTCTAGTTAGTCACAGAGAGCTGATTGGTGCATTTTTACAGAGTGCTGATTGGTGAATTTTACAAACCTCTAGCTAGCCACAGAGTGCTGATTGGTGTGTTTTGCAATCCTAGCTACAGAGTGCTGATTGGTGCATTTTACAATCCTTTTGTGAGACAGAAAAGTTCACCAAGACCCCACTCACCCAGAAGTCCAGCTGGCTTCACCTCTCACTGCCTCCCCAACCCCCAACCCCCTATGCCACCTGCTCTATGGTGGCATGAGCCACCATGCCCAGCCAGCTTTAGTGTTTCTTGTCAAAGTGAAATCTAACTTAATTTTTCTCCTTGGAATTAACCAATTAGCTGAGCACCATTTATTGCATGACTCTTCCTTTCCCAACAGCCAGAGTTATTACTTATAACTCCCTAGATACAGTGGGGTCAGTATCTGCCCTTTTATGCAGTTTTACTGGGTGCCAATCTATTTCTGTGCTGGAATAATACTTTTGTAATTGTAGCTTCATGATAAACTTTGTGTGCACTGATGCAAGTTCTGTATCATTTTTCTCTTTCAAAGTTTTATTTCCTATTGTCTCATAAACTTTAGAATAATTTTGAAACTAAAGTTGAAAACAATCCATATTTTGGTAGGTTTTTTTTTTTTTTTTTGAGATGGAGTCTCACTCTATTGCCCAGGCTGGAGGACAGTAGTGCCATCTCAGCTCAATGCAACCTCTGCCTTCCCAGGTTCAAGTGATTCTCGTGCCTCATCTTCCCATGTAGCTGGGATTACAAATGCACACTACCATACCTCGCTAATTTTTATATTTTTAGTAGTGATGGGGTTTCCCCATGTTGGCCAGGCTGGTCTCAAACTCCTGGCCTCAAATGATCTGCCTGCCTCGACCGCCCAAAGTGCTAGGATTACAGGCGTGAGCCACCGTGCCTGGCCTATTAGAGATACTTTAAACTCAGTTGGCTATTTGTCTTAATCTTTCCATGAGAAAAAAGTTGATATTTAAAAAGTTATATAGATAAACCCCATTGATACTCTTCTTTATAGCTTCTGGCTTTGATGATGTGTCAGTGTTTCAACTTTGGCTGCTTGTGAAAATTATATTAAAATAGTCACCTAAATTAGCTTGTACTATTTTACTTTTATAATTTTTTAAAAATTAAAATGTGTTTTATCTGGAGCCTATCTGTTGCAAGGAATAAGTTAAATATTTTGTTTTAAAAATTATTTTAATAAGATAAAGATGTGAGGCCTAACCTATCTTTTCCTCACTGATTGAGCAGCTCCCTTTACCATATGGTAGATTCCTGTGTGTCCTGAGCTGGACTCTGCACTCCCTGGCGCCTTTCCCAGCACTTTTTCCCTTGCTGTGTGGTTACTATTGTCTTTTGAAACTTTAAAACCTATCTGAATGTAGGCCAGCAGGTCAGGGCGTCGCGGAAACCCTTGTGCAGGGAGCAGCCAACAGATGATTCTCCAGCGCCGGAACACTCCCGGCCCTCTTCAGCCACTCCCGCCCCAACCCACACACCATCGACCCCCAGACCCTCTCGCTGTGGCTTAGAGGTGTCTCTGACAACGTGGGACACTGGGAAGGCCTTCTTTCCTGCTACCAACACAAATGCATTCTGAATTTGATATGTCATTAAATGTAAAAATACAGCCAATTTGAAACAAGCAAATGGAAATTCCCAGGAACCAAAAACAGAAAGAAAAATCAGAGATAGGTGGAAACCCACGCTGCTGTCGGCGGCCTGCGGAGGTTTTGCAGGAGTGTGCAGTAAATGTTTAATAGCAGATCTCCAGGGAGGAACAGCTCTGATTTGCAGTGTTTGCCAATTTCCATGGTGTAATTACTTCCACCTTGGTTGATTTCCAGCTACCGCAGTGCTATCCCTGCAGACAGAATCTGGGAGAGGTACGCATAGTCACCTCCTGTGAGCCTATGCAAGCCAGCTCCTGCACACCCCTGGTTTTAGTCCAGGTAAAGGCCCGCCCAGGTGTTTCAGTATGGACTCCTCACATACTTCTGCAGACTCCAGCTGTGGGTTGACCCACTGGGGAGAGGGAACTTAGCATGAACCCTTGTATAAAAATGAAATTCTCTTTCATTGGAAGAGAAGATCACTGACTGGGTTCGTCTCCCAAGACCTAGGAAAGAGCTGGGCTGTCAGAGGGTGTGCTAGGGAACCAACTGTGCTTGTTGATATCCACATCCAAGGCTGATGGCTGGAGGAGGCAGTTAAGAGCAAAAGGCAATGGACGAAACTACATCAAAGATGGGATTATAACAAAACTTTAAAATAAAAGCTTGTTTACAATGCAGAAAATTCATTCTTCTGAAAGCAGACTTGAAAAAAAATAAAATATTTACTCTACCGTTCTTGTTCAAACTATGCCTTAGGGTAGGTAAATATTTGAGTATGAAAGGTTCTTTGTGTGGCATAAATCTAAGTAATAATTGCTGAAGAAATGATGTGATTAAGATATGGCCATCTTTGGTCAGGCGTGATGGCTCATGCCTGTAACCTCAGCACTTTGGGAGGCCGAGACAGGTAGATCACAAGGTCAGGAGTTCAAAACCAGCCTGGCCAACATGGTGAAACCCAGTCTGTACTAAAAATACAAAAATTAGCTGAGTGTGATGGCAGGCACCTGTAATCCCAGCTACTTGGGAGGCTGAGGCAGGAGAATCACTTGAACTGGAAGGTGGAGGTTGCAGTGAGCCAAGATCATGCCACTGCACTCCAGGCTGGGCCAAAGAGCGAAACTCCAGCTCAAAATAAATAAATAAATGATATGTTCATCTTCTTATTAAATAAGGTAATGGATCTAGGCAGTCATCATTTAAGTCTTCCAAACCATTAGTTGAAGGCTGAAGGAAACATCATAAAGGCTTGATGGAAGCAACACCTGCATCAAATAATCAATCTTTACTGACAAAAGGAATGGTGATCAGGTACAATGTGCTTCCTGAGCCCTAGGGACTTGACAGCATCATCTAGGAAGTATTTGCTCCAAAAAATTAAACTTGCATCTAACCAGGCCTCCAGATCTAGCAGATTATGGGAAATTAGAAAATAGAAGAACAAGTTGAACATTTGGGGAGATGCAGTTGGCCAAATACAAAAACTCGGGCAATTTTACAGGACAAATGACCGTGTTTCTTTAACAAGTAAGTAACAAAATAAAACGGAATGAACCAGGGGAATGTCATACATTAAAATAGACAAAGTATTTTCAGGCCTATTAAATAAATATTGGTGTCTAATTCATACATGCCAACCGTTGGGGAAAACGATGATCAATTAGGAAAATTTGAACACTGAGTAGAAATTTACCCAATTAAGAACTTTTTGTTAAGTTCCTAGGGTGCAATCAGGTATTTTTGTAGTATTTTTCAGAAGTCCTAATCTTTGAGAGATACATACTGAACTATTTATGGATACGTTGTGAGGACGTTTGGGATTTGCTTTAAATCCTTCAGACCGTGTGTTCAGAGCCCCTGCAGCCAGGTGACAGATGTGTGGGCACGTGGGCTCAGGCGTGCTTGCACTGTACATGGGGATTCTGACTAGAGGGAAGAGGGGCCATCTGAAGAGAAAAAGAAAGCTGTGCTGGAATTGCGTGGAGAGGGTGACGGAGAGCAAGCCCCTCGTGGAGGGCCAGGCTGTGTCCAGGAGAAGGGGAGGCTTTGCTATCCTTCTAGGAGAGTAGGAAAACCAGGAGCAGATGTGTGCAGGTTTAAACACTTGGTGAGGGGAAAGGGACAACTTTACCTTTAGTGGTTTCTATGTTCTCGGTCAAGAAGGAAGTGTGGTGGCAGTGAGGGGAAGTTAGGCAGGTGTGTCAGAAACAAACTTACCCGTCCAAACCCAAAGAATGGACGCAGAGACCCAGAAAGCAGCGAAAGTGAGACTTTTAATGACAGTCTTGCAAGATCGGGTGTGTGAGGGGGAGGCATACCCAGCATAGTTTCAACAAGCAATTTATGCCCTGGCGCGCAGGTCCCTCCCCAGGTTCCTCGTGGACTGACTACCATGAGGTCACAATCTTCCTGGACGTCATCTATTGATTGTTAGGCAGGGGCTTTAGGTGTTTTTTGTTTTCGTTTTGTTTGTTTGTTTGTTTGTTTTTAGGGTTGCCTTGCTGCATTTTGTTGCAGCCCACAATGCATTGCAATCCTAGTCAGCTCAGGGGCTCTTCAAGTATTTGACTTGTGACCTAAATAGCTGGGCAGGCTGATAAGAACAGACAAACTGAGCTGTCTTGCAGACTAGTAAAGTTTTATCTTAGACTAAACTTCTTTGGTTTGGATGATGAAGGGGTGGCCTGTCCCTCCACACCTGTGGGCGTTTCTCGTTAGGTGGAACGAGAGACTTGAGAAAAAAAATGAGATTCAGAGACAAAGTATAGAGAAAGAAAAAGTGGGCCCAGGGGAGCGGCGCTCAGCTTACAGAGGACCCACACCGGCGCCGGTCTCTGAGTTCCCTCAGTATTTATTGATCATTATCTTTACCATCTTGGAAAAGGGGAAGTGGCAGGACAACAGGATCATAGTAGGGAGAAGGTCAGCAGAAAGACATGTGAATAGAGATCTCTGTGACATGAATAAGTTTAAGGAAAAGCGCTGTGCCTTGATATGCATATGCAAACATCTCCATCAACATTTTCAGTGTGTAAAGAGCAGCATGGCCGCTAGCAAGTCCCCGCTTCAGTCCTAAGGAGGTTTTTATCCTAGCTCAGTAAACAGAACATACAGGAGACGTTCCATTGCCCAGGGACAGGCAGGAGACAGATGCTTTTCTCTATCTCAACCGCCAAGAGGCCTTCTTTCCTCTTGTACTAGTCCTCCTCAGCACAGACCCTTCACGGGTGTCGGGCTGGGGGATGATCAGGTCTTTCCCTTCCCGTGAGGCTATATTTCAGACCATCACATGGGGAGAAACCTTGGACAATACCTAGCTTTCCTAGGCAGAGGTCCCTGTGACCTTCCGCAGTGTATGTGTCCCTGGGTACTTGAGATTTAGAGAATGGTGATGACTTTTCACAAGCATGCTGCCTTCAGGCACTTGTTTAACAAAGCATACCCTGCACAGCCCCAAATCCCTTAAACCTTGAGTCACCACAGCACAGGTCTCTTGCAAGGACAGGGTTGGGGATAGGGTCACAGATGAACAGTATCTCAAATACAGAACAAAATGGAGTCTCTTATGTCTACTTCTTTCTGTATAGACACAGTAACAGGCTGATCTCTCTTTCTTTTCCCCACAGGATGAGGGCAACTAAGGTGCGGGAGAAGGGGGAAGAAGGGGAAGGCTGACAAGCAGGCATCTGCTATCCAAGCAGGGGCCTAGTACGTCCTCTTTCTTCTGTAGTCTGCTGACCTAAGCCAATTCAAGGCACTTTGTCTTGGAAATGGACCACTGTATACATTATTCAGGTGGGAGACATGGGAAGAGCCAGAAGGTTTGAAATAGCCCTTGCCTTAGTGTCATTGGCAGAAGTGAGTGGGGTTTACAGGAGTGTTAAGCCTGTTAGTCATTGCAAATTCATTGTGAACACAGTTAGCGTTATTAGGTGGTTTTCCTCTGAATCGCCAGGGTGCTCCCGCGCCAGTTCCTGGCAAGGAGATACTTGGTTTTCTTGGGGTGGGGGTCTGCTTTTTAAAACGCAAGCTTTATTATTATTATGGTTTTATTTTTTATTTTTTTATTTTTTCCTGAGGTGGAGTCACCCTGTTGCCCAGGCTGGAGTGCAATGGTTCGATCTCAGCTCACTGCAAACTCCACCTCCTAGATTCAAGCAATTCTCCTGCCTCGGTCTCCCGAGTAGCTGGGACTACACGCACATGCGCCATGCCTGGCTAATTTTTGTATTTTTTAGTAGAGATGAAGTTTCACCATGTTGGCCAGGCTGGTCTGGAACTCCTGACCTCAGGTGATCCACCAGCCTTGGCCTTACTGGCTTTATTATTATTCAGGTATGGTGAGGCTGCAGAGCTGGAGATGGTTGCCACTGAAAAGATAGTTTGTGATTTGTGGTTCCCAAGGGGGGAACATGCCATGCTGCATGCTGGTGGGGGCCAGACAAAGAAGCACTGGGGCGGCCAGGAGTCAGAGGGCAAGGGGGTACTGTGGGTGGAAACCTTTACTGCACTTTTGGTGAGAAAGAACAGGCAAGGCAGGGTCAGCAAGCTTAGGATTGGGTTGTGAAAACAATCTCTGTGGGCTCTGGGGCCTGGAGACTCTCCCTTGTTGTCTGGTACCCAGCCCTGGGGTGATGTCGGAAGGGGGATGGTGGCCCAGTGTGAGAGTCTAGTCATGGCTGGGTGTGGTTGGGGGTGTTGGAAAGATGTTTGGTGCAGTGTGTGTGTCTCCTGGTGTGGCAGGAAGACAGACCAGCAGCAAGGGAGGTGAGGCTAGTGGGGGTATGTGATGGAGGTGGTGAATCATGGAATCGAAGCTTGCTCGCTGGGAAGTCGAAGAAAGTACACGGATTAGAAAACCTGAGATCCTGTTGGGTTTGTGGGAAACAAGCTGACCCAGGAATGCCTGGAGAAGGGAGGCCGCAGCCATTTGGGATGCCCACACTTATTCAAGGTGGGATGGTTTTGGGTAATGCTCCAGGTGACTGTGAAGGGAAGTGGTCCCTGGATGGGAAGGAAATGATAGGCTATACGTGGGAAATAAAATTTGCCAGGATCCTGGAAGGCCATGACGTGGCCGTGCCCCTTCCAGGCAGGCGGCGGCCCATCTCAGCCGCATTGCTTGCCACGCCTTCTGTGTGGGAGCAGGGAGAGCCTTCACGCAGCAGAAGCAGAGCTGCACTTCTTTTCACCAAATGCCATGGCACCGAAAGAAAGATGGACTATAAACTCCATGAGTTTTTTTTTAATCTTGGAACTTCCAATGCTCATTATAAAGACAAGCTGCTAGGTGCCCTATAACTGTTAGTAGTCTGAAATAATCAAATAAGGAGAGAAGTAATCATACATGTACTTTTATTAATAAAAAAAGAGACTAACAGCCCACCGCAGTTAAGGATTGATGAGATAAGGCGTGTGAGTAAATGTGGAGACACAAAAATCAATTCACGATCAGAAGGTGGCAGAGGGAGTGGGGATGGTAACTTAGGTTGAAAGAAATGGCATTTTAGAAACGGTAATGCAAATCTGCCTTTGATAAATACGAATACATCACGGAGTGCGGACAAGAATGGATAGTATGGTAGCACAGACGGAGATGGAAAAGAGATCCCGTGTGCATGCTGGGGAATATCAGTCACCCTTGGAACCTTCCATGAGCCTAACATAGAACAGGAATCCAAGTGTCTCCATGTGGGAGAAACGTGAATGCTGTCACTTCCACGTCAGCCGGGCTGCGGAAGCAGGACCCCAGGGGACCACGGGCTCGCCACCACAGGATCTCACCACTGGCTCTGCCAAGGCCTGGGGTCCTTTCCAAGCAATCAAATTATAGGTGTGAAATGCATTTGAGCTATTTTCTCCAAAACATACCACAGAAGATCACAAGAGGATGCAGAAGATGACTTCCTCCCATTGAAATGGCTAAAACAAAAGTGATAAAAATAAATTTGTGGTTAAAAATATCTGAGGATTGGTAGGGCAACAGGGTATCATTACTCAGAATCTGGCCTGCAATTAAAGACTTCCAAAAACGGCAGACCGCCTCCTTCTTCACCAATTCCACATTTACCCCCACCAGTTTTACTTGCAGAAAGCAAGACTTACGAAAGAGGCTTCCTTACAGTCACGAGATTCCCACATTAGGGTGTGGCACTCACCCCAATACTTTCAATATTCTGGGTTCTTACAGTGTCTGTTTCTAAGTTCATTTGTTTTGACGGATCAAGGAGGAAATTGTTTTCCTGTGTCGACGTTAACCACACTTCACGCTTCCCTGCTAGCAATCTTCAGGTGTATTACTACTATTGTTGTTATTGACTTCAAAAGGGAAATCTCCTTCAGAGCCTCTACAATGGCTGGAAACAATTGTAAACAATTTTTCTTTTTCTTTTCTTTTTGGAGACGGAGTCTCACTTTGTCACCCAAGCTGGAATGCAGTGGCCCGATCTCGGCTCACTGCAAGCTCCGCCTCCCGGGTTCACGCCATTCTCCTGCCTCAGCCTCCCGAGTAGCTGGGACTACAGGCGCCGCCACCACGCCTGGCTAGTTTTTTCTATTTTTAATAGAGATGGGGTTTCACCGTGTTAGCCAGGATGGTCTCGATCTCCTGACCTCCTGATCTGCCCGCCTCGGCCTCCCAAAGTGCTGGGATTACAGGCGTGAGCCACTGCGCTGGGCCAATTTCACATTTTAAACTCTAAGTACCGGGTGTTGGCTGTGCAGAACCTGTTCTTTTTGGTTTGCTTTTTAGATGCCATCCTCACACATATCTCTTCTATCTGGTCTATCTAAAAGAGAATGCGGAGAGAAGATGGAAATTCAAATCTAGGAAGATCTAGGAAGATGGAAATTCAAATCTAGGAAGATGTAGATTTCTTAAGAATAAGATACAAAATTTTTACCTTTAGGATTTGCTTGCACGTAGTAGTTAATTGGTTAGCATTTCTTGGGTGGATAAAATCACACCATGTAATTAATGTTAGGACTTTAAGGCAAATGCCAAAGAGGAGAAATATACACTCATTAAATACCAAGTTACCTGAGCAGAAGCTCAGCTGTCTTTCTGCTGGCATGACACATAAAGAGCAAGGTTCACACTGCAAGCATTTACCATGCAGACAGCTTTCCTTCTTTTTCTTTCTTTCTTTCTTTTTTATTTTTTGAGGCAGAGTCTTGCTCTGTCACCCATGCTGGAGCGGCACAATCTCGGCTCAGCTCACTACAACCTCTACCTCAGCTTTCCTTCGTGTATGGCTATTTCACAGCAGAACTGAGATGCTTGGAAACTTTAGCAACTACGCCTCATCGTTTCTAAATGGTAAATGGCTTCCCTGCCTGCTTCCAACCCTGTTGGGAGGGGCTTTCAGGTCTCAGGGCTGGAGGCACAGGAGTCTGAGGCCCATTTCCTAAGAAGCAAGTTGCTGTTGCCAGTCGGAGCCCCTGCAGCACCCTCTGTGCTCTCGGTAGTGTCATATCTGCTGTCGTCTGGATGTGCTGGGTCCAGTGTCCTGCTGTGGGCGCTGGGACCATCAGCCTGCATGGTGCATCTCCTCATCTGTCATGTGAGGCTGATAACAACTGTCTTGAGGGGATGTTCTAAGAGTACAAATAAGGTGGTGAGTTGCATGAACCACTGAGCATCATGCCTCTGCCTCCCAGGCTCAAACGATCCTCCCGCCCCAGCTTCCCAAAGAGCTGGTACCACAGGCGTGCGCCACCACACCAGGCTAATTTCTTAACTGTTTTTAAAATTGTGCCTAAGTACACATGATACAAAATTTACTATCTTTACCACTCTTAAGTGTGCAGCATAGTGGCATTAGGTACATTAACTTAGTTGTGCAACCGTCACCACCATGCGTCTCCAGAGCGCTTTTCATCTTGCACAGCTGAAACTCTGTACCCATTAAACACAAGTCCTCATTTCACCTCCACAAGCTCTTGGAAACCATCATTCAACCGTCTCTATGAATTTGACTACTCTTGCTGCCTCCTCTAAATCCAATCATAAAGTATTTGTCCGTTTGTGACTCGTTGATTTCATGTAGCATAATGTCCTCAAGGTTCATCTGTGTTGTAACATGTGTCTGAATCTTTTTTAAGGTAGACTGACGTTGCTTGGTGTGGATGGGCTACATTTTGTCTATGCGTTCATTCCTCAGTGGACATTGGGGTTGTTTCCGCTGTTTAACCACCTTTTAGCTATTGTGAATGACGCCCCTGGGGACACGGATGTACAGATATCTGAGTTCCCGCTTTCACTTCTTTTGGGTATTTCCCCGAAGTGGGATTGGTGGATCACATGGTAATTCTATGCAAATTAGCTTTTTGAGGAATCTCCATGCTGTTTCCACAGTGGCTGCATCATTTTTCACTCCCACCAGCAATGCACACGGGTGCTAATTTTTCTACATGGTTTGCCAATACTTATTTTATGTTTTTTGTTTGTTTGTTTTTTTGCTGTTGTTTGTGTATAGTAGTCATTTTAATGAGTGTGAAATGGGACCTCATGGTGGTTTTGATTTGGATTTCATTAGTGATAAGTGACAGTGAGGGCATTTTTGTGTACTTATTGGCCAAGTGTATATCTTCTTTGGATAAATGTCTATTCATGTCTGAAACTTTTATGTGTTCAACGAGTCTATTATTATTATCATTAGAGAGTTTTCACATTGAGGCAAAAATAAGATAGATTTTTAGTTACAATTGAAGTCAAGTTCAGAGTGACACTTATGCTCAAAACTTTAGACAAGTTATATATCTCCCCCGGCTTTCTGCACCACCCATCCAGCAGGACTTGTTAAGTGGCTGGTCCTTCACTTAGCAGAGCTTCGTGTGCACTGCCACTGCAGAAGCCTTGTAACGCTAACAAGAGCAGCCTCCAGTACTAATGGCAGAGTCAGTGGACACACTAAAAGGAAGCTCAGCAAAGATGCAAATGTGTTCCGATTTAAATATTTTACAGGAAGCTGATGGGAAGATGGATGGAGTGGCCTGGCATTTGCCATTGGTTCTCTGATTTTGGACACAGGAAAACTTCCTGCTGGCAAAGAGAAAATTTGCAATGATGATCCTGATTTTGAATGGAGGCTGAATTCAGGAGATTTACCAGGAAGAGAAGACATAATCTTGAGTCTGGTTTCACCAGGTTTGTTATAAGAGGATATAGCCAGAGTCGTGCGGTCAGAAACTCCTAACTCCTTATAAGACTGTGATATTGGCTGGGTGCGGTGGCTTACGCCTGTAATCCCAACACTTTGAGAGGCTGAGGTGGGTGGATCACCTGAGGTCGGGAGTTTGAGATCAGCCTGACCAACATGGAGAAACCCCGTGGGAGGCAGAGCTTGCAGTGAGCCAAGATCGCGCCACTGCACTCAGCCTGAGCGACAGAGACAGACTCCGTCTCAAAAACAAAAAAATACAAAATTAGCCAGGCATGGTGGTGCATGCCTGTAATGCCAGCTACTCGGCAGGCTGAGACAGGAGAATTGCTTGAACCCAGGAGTTGGAGGTTGCAGTGAGCTGAGGATGCGCTACTGTACTCCAGCCTGGGCAGCAAGAACGAAACTCTGTCTCAAAAAAAAAAAAAAAAAAAAGAAGAAGACTCTGACATTAATATAAATATTTGTCCAGAGGCTTTTAAAGATCTTTGCAAGGCATATGTTTGTACCTTATTTTTATCTTTTTGGTTTTTTTTTTTTTTTTGAGACGAAGTCTTGGTCTGTCACCCAGGCTGGAGTGCAGTGGTGCGATCTTGGCTCACTGCAACCTCCATCACCCAGGTTCAAGCGATTCTCCTGCCTCAGCTTCCTGAGTAGCTGATTCTACAGGTACCCGCCACCATGAATGGATAATTTTTATATTTTTAGTAGAGGCAAGGTTTCACCATGTTGGCCGGGCTGGTCTTGGACTCCTGACCTCAAGTGATCCACCTGCCTCGCCCTCCCAAAGTGCTGGAATACTTTTATCATTTTTTTAATAATCAATTCAGTATTTGTATAGGGATAAAACTGATTTCTGGGACTAGACTTGTAATGTATGCTATTAGTCCCTCAGGCGATAAGATCCACCTTAAAATGTCCAGACTTGCAGCTCTCTCCAGCCACAAATCCAGGTTTCAGCCAGCAGCTCGTGCCTGTCTTGAGTCACTGTGGGGATTCAGTGAGATAAACACAGACGTATGGAACCAGAGGACTCCCCATGACAGCTCTGACTCAGGGAGCCTTGGTGTGGCTCACAGAGGAGACATGCAGTGCCCCAAGTCATGCGGCGTTGAGAAGCCGTTTCCACTTCTGGTCCCTCGTGGCCACTTAACATCCCCCTACATTAAAACACTCGAATGCAGCATTGTCTGAGTAGCCTACTTAATACTAATTTGTTAATATCCTTCACAGTGTCAGGAGAAGTTTTATTGTATTTTAAGTTTCGTATCGTTTTAGTTTAGTTCACTTCTTTTGTTTCAAATACCTTCAACAAGAGTGCTTGTATCTTTTTCCCCCAGCTTCCTGCAGAATTCCACATTAAACAGGATGAAGAACGGGTGGTTAGCAGACTGAGGCACTTGAGGCCACATATCACATGCAACAGGAGGGAGAAACGACTCCGGGTGAGGAGTCTAGCGAAGCTCCCTGGCTGGCCGAGTGCACGCAGGAGCACCGTGGGCTTCGAGCGGGTGTTTGCCAGTTACGCGGGAGCGGCATCGCTGCCCTCTTCACTGTGTGCAGGCCACTGTGCTGGCACAGCCATGCTTCCCGCTGTCAGACACAATGGTGGTTCTTAGGGTTGACACTGTGGCTGTACAGTTGCTGTGTTCATCTTTGTGTCTGACTGACAGAGTAATGCTGCCCCGTGGAGGAGAACCATGGGTTTAATCTCTAAATCACCACCTCCGTGTTATTTTTAGAAACACAATCATCAGGTTTTGGTGAAATTGATGTTTGCAAGTGTGAGTGAGCCCCATGTGCTCAAGCTTGAGGAACTCCTGAGATGGCACAAGTTCTGCCGCACTGGGCAACGGGTGGTCTTGAAGCACACAAGACACTAGAAGACATGAGGGCAATTGCTACACGCCAAGCCCGGTGCCAAGCACGTTGTGCAGGCTGTTTCGCTGATTCCCGGCCCAGCCTTTGAGATCTGTGGAGGACGCCGTGAACTGTGACACTGTCCCTTCCTCCTGCTTTCAGGAGCTGGCAAGCTGGAACCTGCTTTTCTACACCACACCGCAGAGGGCCCTGAATGTGATCTATGATTCCAACAAGCAGCCCGGACGCAGATCCGGAGGGCAGGGATGACGTGGGGGCTGCCTTTCTGGTTGACCTGCTGGTAAGCATGGCCTTATGGATCTATCACCAACAGCACCCAGTCACTTGGGGAGGTCGAGTGGCAGGGCTGGGGCATCCATCGGGGTTTGAGTTTTGCTTATGTGGACCAGCAGGTGCAGCACAGCTGCATTTCAGTGCAGGGCTTCCTGATCCTGCAGCACAGCTGACACCGTGCTTCCCGAAGGCAGACTCTCCCCCACGGGGCTGCTTCCCCAGTTCTGGGCATCAGTCCCAGAGACGAAGACCAGAGCCATTCACTCTGGCTCGGCCAACAATTCTGTGAGCACCCAGTTCTCTGGACGAAATTCCTTTCTGCTTTACATAATTAAAATAACCTTTTTCCCCTGCAACTGAACTGAGTGATAAGGATGGGAATTATTATTTTGATTCATAAATGAGGCAACTGGGGCTCAGTAAGGTTAAGAGCAGATGATGACTAAGAGTCAGAGGATGGGCACAGTGCGGTGGCTCACACCTGTAATCCCAGCACTTTAGGAGGCTGAGGCAGGCGATCATGAGGTCAGGAGATCGAGACCATCCTGGCTGATGTGGTGAAACCCCGTCTCTACTAAAAATACAAAAAATTAGCCGGGCAAGGTGGCAGACGCCTGTAGTCCCAGCTACTCGGGAGGCTGAGGAGGCAAAATGGCGTGAACCCGGGAGGTGGAGTTTGCAGTGAGCTGAGATCGTGCTGCTGGCACTGCTGCACTCCAGCCCGGGCGACAGAGCGAGACTCTATCTCAAAAACCAAACAAAATAAAAAGAATCAGAGGATGGACTGAAGGGCAGGCCTGCTATCTCTGAAAATAGTGTATTTATATTATACCTTTAGATTGCTTTCCAAGAAAGTCTGAACTAGTAAATATTAAAGAAGCACACATTCCTCTTCTGACAATAATGCAGAGTATCTAATTTGGAAATCCTGCTTCCCTCCACCACAAAGGGTCACGGTGTAAAACCTAACAAACATCCTTTAAATTGTATTTTCCCCGTCAGAAAAAAACAAATACAAAAAAGAAAAACAAAAATGTGAAGGAACTTTTTCAGGGAAAGAAGGGAATGAAGAAAGAGAGGGAGGAGCTATGGCTGTTTCTGCTCTGTGCTGGAGACGGTTGCTGCTGTTGTTTGTAATTCAAGGGTTTAGGTTCTAATGCTGATATCAGGTGAAGAGATGAAGTGTGTCTTTAGCCTTAGCAAAGTTGATATTGAAAAGTGAAACTCACACATCCAGTCAGAAACAGGTAAAGGTTTATACCTTCAGTGAAATCTTATCTGTCTTAGTCTCAATTCTGAATGGGGAGAAATGCCTGTGTTAGAATTCACAATATTCTGTCTGCAATGGACATCGATTTGGGGTTCAAATTTATATTACTAGAATAGTGCAGTAATTCTCAAGCCAAACAATTAATATACAAAATGGTCCTAGTCCACATTTTCATGAGATTTCTGGCAGAAGTAAATGCGAGCCTTATTTGGAGAAATAAGTTATCACGTGATTCCCTTAGATAAAACCCCAATGATGATGAACTCACAATCTATAATTCTAATGCACAGGAGAAAATAATTCACCAAGAGTGAAAGTCTTGATGAAAGAAACAGAAACAATAAACTGTAGGATTAGACCTTCAAAAACTTTAGATGATAAAACAATGAAATAAATATATGAAGTGCGGCTGGGGCCCAAGGGGCTATTACTGCTGTTTGGAAATACTAGCCTCTCATAGATCCAGCCTTAATGGTTTTCTGATGTCCTAGTAACAGCAGACCCTGCACAAAGTGGATATCAGAGTTAACACTATCAGGAGATAAAACAATGAGAATAGTTTTACCAAAGGTAATGAAATATTGCATAAAGTCTGCATTTTACCATTGATTTGAGTGCATCCCTGGAAAACTGAATGTAACAGAAACCCAGGACAGTTTTGGAAGTTGTATGCTCTCTAGCAACTTTGTGTGAATTTTCATACAAACACTGTTTTATGAGTTACAAAAATTTTATAAAAATAGAAAAAAGAAGTAAACACTATGAATTTTTTTTTTTTTTTTTTTTGAGACGAAGCCTCACTCTGTTGCCCAGGCTGGAGTGCAGCTGCATGATCTTGGCTCACTGCAACCTCCACCTCCCGGGTTCGAGCGATTCTCCTGTCTCAGCCTCCCCAGTAGCTGGGATTACAGGTGCCTGCCACCACGCCTGGTGCATTTTTGTATTTTTTATTAGAGATGGGTTTCACCATGTTGGCCAGAATGTGGACTGTGGTGTGTAGTGCTTCCTGACCACACAGACACCTTATCCATCAGCACATCAGAAAGCTGGGTGCTATTTCTTTGCCACAAGTCGCTAAGGCATTCTGAAACCCAGCCTATTAATCTTCAAAATAAGATTAATATACTTGGCAAAAGCATGTGAATCACAGTCAGACCGAATAATTATTTGGTTCTACATGTTTTAAAATGAATTGTTTTACTGAATTGTTTTCATTGAATAGCCAACTAAGTAAAAAGGTTTTATTAATCCCTCTGGAAGATGATTATAGAAAACATCTCTAGCATCAAGATAATGTTCTTTGTGTAATTCCAGATAGGAAGTTCTTTACATGGCTCTAAAATTAGGACTAGACCTTTTTGCAAACCGCAAAACCCAAAAAAAAGTCGAGGGAACTGTTTACACTGGAGTCTTTCCAAGGAGACTGAACTCAGTGTTATTTTCAATTGCTTTACACATCATTTAGCCCAAACTGTCCAAGTGAATCTAATTGCAGGGCTTATAGTTTTTTAGTCAAATCCAAAATCTCTATATGAATAACCCCAAATCATCATTTCAGGTTGTCTGGTGGTAGAGGAGATTTTGTCTTGCAATCTTACATACTTATGCTATGTGGAAGGCTAGGTGGCGTGACTTCAGGTAAGGCGATTAAGGACCCCTCTTTTCTTGCAATTTATTATCATTTAGAAAATTCAACTCTGAATTTCTCCCTCCCTCCCTCCCTCCCTCCCTCCCTTCCTTCCTTCCTTCCCTCCTTCCTGCCTTCCTTCCCTTCCTTTCCTTCCCTGTATTTCACTCAAATGCATAATGTGGTTTCTGCCTAGATTTCTGGAACATTAGAGCTGGGAGAGACTTTGGGACCATGTGGTTTAACCCACTCCTCATTTTATAGACATGACATTTCACCAAGATTATGTTGTGAAATCACAGTCTTGTTCTTTTCTCTTTTATACCTCTTCCTAACCTATATCCTATCCTGTTAAAAATGAGACCAAAAATGTGACATGGTGGTTTGAAAGAAGACTATAATATTTCTGTTTCTCTAATTGTGACATTTCAGTAGCTTTGGCCTTCAGTGATTATGTTATTTTCATATGTACACTATATCCTAGGTTCATCATCAAATATCTATTACTCTTTCTTCAAGTAATATATATTTGGCATGTTTTCCACTTCAAATTACATTTTAGAAAAATGTTTCCTCAGGAAAGAGACAGAGAGAGAGAGAGAGAGAGAAGCCACCTACCTGTAAGTCTTGAATAGTCATGGGGTTTATGTAACCTACATAAAAATAAAGACTTCTAACCCCTTATCTCCCACCAAAAACCCTCCAATGTTTAATGTCAGTGAGATACAGTAAAAATGAAGTCAATGCATATATTATGTTTGATATTCAGCATGTCAAGATTTATGTGAGCTTATTTTGTGTCTAGCATAGTATCAGTATAGGGATCACTATCCTAACATCTAAGAGTCTAAAGGGTGAGAGAGTGACAGACAGAAACACCATGATATCCCGTGGTGGGTGGTAGGGGATTAGAATGCATAGGAATCTACAGGGAATCAGAATAAAGTTAATAAAGGAGGACAGAGCAACTCACTCTGAAGGTGTAGAGCTAGTTTCGCTGTGAAAGAGACATTTAAATTAGTTCTGTAAGAAAAAATAGGAAAGGGGGAAGAACATTTCAGAGGGTGGGGAGATTCTGGTCCTGAAAGGGCTTGGCGCCTAGGTTTTGCAAAAGCCTGATGAATCATCCATGCCTATGGTCCTGCTCCCTGAGATCCTTTCACCGGTCACAGCGGGCTGCTTCCAAGAGCGTGCCTGGCACAGGGCCACTGAGAGCAGAGTCTTAATAAAGCAATGATGGATGCTTGTCTCTCTCACTGGGTGCCACGCATTTTGATCAGAAGCTTTAAGAATGTTTTCCTCCACTGTCTAGTCACAGCTCTACTAAATTACACAAGGCATGGGAAGAGGCATAATCTGTTAATGATAAATCAGAATTAATGCGAGTTTAACAAGCCTGCTAAATACAAAGTCAATGTAAAAAAATCAATTGTAATCCCATCTATCAGAAAAACACTATTAGCAAGCAAAATTTAAATGTTTACTGCTTAACATAACATCCCAAATATCAAATACCTAGCAACAAATCTAACGAAAGATATGTAAGACTTACAGAGAAAACAGCAACAGCAACAACTTTGTTTGGATACATTAGCGAAGACCTCACGGCATGGAGATATACACTATGCTTGTGGACTGGAAGACTCAATATGGAAGATGCCAATTCACATCTCAGAATCTCAGCAGGTGTTGCAAAGAACTTGAAAGTTTGTTTTAAAAATTCATGTCAAAATGCAAAGGTCCTACAATAGCCAGAGAAAAATAAGGAGGGAGGACCACCTGTTATCAGCAGTAAACAATAATAAATGGGATACCTTGCCTTAAGTCTGGGGATAGACAAATGGACGAGAGGCGCGGGTCGGAGAATCCAGAAACTGACCCATGAATACACTGACACTTGATATATGGCAGAAACGGCCCCCAAAGCCATGCATGTTGGGGCATATGGTATCTATACAGAAAAACTATGAACTATCTTCAATAAGAGATATAACACTATAAAAGGAAATCAATTTAAGAAAAAATTGTACATCTGAATGTGAAAAACTAAGCTATAAAGCTTTTAGAAGACAATACAGGAGAACCTCTTTTTCCCTCTTCATTATGTGGAGACTCATCTTAATAAAACACAAAAAACATTAAACATAAAATAAATTTGACTACATTAAAATGAAGAATTTTGTTAATTAAAAAAAAAAAACACCTTTAAGAGATGAAAAGGCAAGGCATACAGAGGGAGAGAGACTTTGCAACAAAGGACTGACATTTGAACATCTAGAGAACTTCTACACACAATAAGAGAAAGACTCCTTGGGAACCAATGGGCCAAAGACTTCAGAGATATACTCCACAAATGAAGAAACTCAAAGGGCCAATAAACAGAAGAAAGGGGGTTCTGCTATTTATAGCAAGAACAGAAATGCAAATTAAAGCCACAGCAGGGCACCATTACATATACAAGCCCACTGGCAAAAACTTGAGTCTGGAAATACCAAGTGTGGGTGAGAAAGTGGAGCAGCTGGAATGCTCTACAAAGCTTCTGAGAGTGCAAACCAGCACTGCTGCTCTAGAAGTTAGCTCAGCATCATCTGCCAAAGTTGAGGGTGTGTATCCCCTACGGCACAGCAGTTCCTCCGTGACGTGTGTACTCACTGACACTTCCATATATGTACACCAGCGTGACATGCGCAAGAATCTT
>NW_012102332.1:960963-979574 GCF_000951045.1 Mandrillus leucophaeus
GATTACAGGCTTGAGCCACCGCGCCCGGCCGAAATTATTTTTTAAATGATTAAAGGCATACAAGATGAATTTAAAAAAACAAAAATATTTTGACAAAGATTTTGTAAAGAAGAAAACTTCTAGAAAATGAAAATATGTAGTTTTAAAAAATGAACAGTGTATAAAACAGCATATTAGACACAGTTTGAGAAATAGTTACTGAGTGAAAGAAACATCTAAAGAGCATACAACACAGAAGGACAAGAGAGAAAGTAGGAAGCAGAACAGGAGCACCATATTGGTTGGGAGGGAAGTTTTGACATACATTTATTATGAGTTCCAGAGGCGAAAGTAGAAAGAGAGGGTAATAATGTGTGAAGAGGTGACAGTTACCCTTCTTCCAGAATTCATTAAAGATAATGCTCCTTATTCAGGAAGTACTAGCACTGAGAAGGACTCATTTGTAAACTAAAACACACCAAGATATTGATCACCAAAGACAAAGAACCGAACCTAAAGCAGGTTACTTTAAAATAGAAGAAACAATTAGACTCAGCGCAGGCTTCTCAACTTGAACTGTAGAGCTGGGATCAGCAAACTACAACCCATGGTCTGGAGGGCTGCCTGTGCAAATACAGTTTTGTTGGCACAGTTACACCCACTTATGCACATGTCTTTATGGCCGCCTCCCCGCTTCAGTAGCATTGTTGAGTACCTGTGATGGAAATCACATGGTGTGCATGTGTGCATGTGGTTGATTCTTAAACAAGCGCTCTGTTTCAGAAAATGTTTGCTGACCCCTGGTATGGAGAACAGAATTCAGTGACATAATATATTTAAAACACTGAGAGAAAATTGCTGACATCTAGAATTCTATACATACTTGAACTTTTTTTTTTTGTTTTAGAGGTGGAGGTAAAATCAAAATATTTCAAAAAGCAAAAAATTTAGAAAGTTTACCTTTTTTCTTTTTTTGAAATAAGGGTTAAACTATTTACTTCAGTGGAGGAAATAAAACCCAAATCAAAGGCAGATACTACAACAAGAAGGGAGCAAAATTTGCCAAATTTATAGGTAAATCTGAAAAAAGGACATATTTGTCTCAAAGAATATTAGTAATGATAAAAATGGCCAATACTGAGGTCATAAATAAAGATGAAACAAAAATGCTAGGTGACAATAACATGTAAGCTTGTGAGGGTAAGTGGCGATCAGAGCGTGGAATTCAAAACCACTTTTATTTTTTATTTTATTAGGAGGAGGGTGGAGACAATGGCTAACTTTATACTTTGTTAAATCAACTGTGTGCATGTATCCATTTTAAGAGTAGCCTCTAGCACAATAAAAATAGAATTGTTTATTGGAGAGGGAAGGCCGGGTGACAGTGAAATCCACAGTCTCTAGCCTCCATGTGTAATTTATTCATTATTCACATAAATTCCACTGTAGATTAGGCAATTCCCCAAGGCAGCTGCCCTGCCTGCTGTGCCCCAGCTAATCCTGGGGGCTTTGATGGATTGCGTGCATATGCCATGTCGACATGGCTTCCCCACTCTACACCAAGAGGGAGGGTCAGGCGTGGGAGCTCACAGCCCCTCTTCTACCTTAGCCTGAGAAATGACATCCATCAGATAACCTTCCTGCAGAGACTCACAGTGCATCTAGGGGTACATGGAAAATGTTTGGTGAAAATTTCCATCACTGTTGCAACCCATCTTTATGGCTGCCAAATACCCCTTTGTTGCCATATATATCCCAAGGAAGATAGCTCACAAGTCCTCTTGAGTTTTCATGTTTAGTTCAGAGTTCAGGATCTCTTGACCCTATAAATTCCACTATAGGAGGACTGTTAGTCCTTTAGATGCTGAATCAACTCAGCCTCCTTGACTGTTTGGAAAGTGTGGATCTTCCAACTCAACACATACTCCAACTCACACACAAAGCGGAGAATTCACACTGGCCAGAAGTAGTCACCTGGCCTTACCCAACAACAAAAGGCTGGGAAGTGCAGGGAAGCACCAGAAAATGAATAACTTCAAATCAATAAAGAGAAACAGGAATGAAAAAAAAATCTAGTCGATCTCTGGGAAGATGTGCGGTTGATTATAAATGATGACAATTTTTTGGCCATGGGGAGATGGCAGTCAAATTCTGGGGTGAACTTACTAACTTGTTTGGCCCGTAAATTGCAGTGGAAGTGAAGCTATGTGACTTACAAGGCTAGGTTTCTAACAGCCTGTGACTTCGGCCTCAGTCTTTGGAAACACTTTCTCCTGGAGCACTGAGTCATCATCTAAGATATCTAACTACCCTAAGTCCAAGCTGGCCGCATGGAGAAGCCACATGGAGAACAAACACAGGATGTCCCACCCCTCCAAGCTCCAACTTCAGGCATGTACCCAGAGCCATCCCAGACTCCCCAAACCAGCCCAGCCACTAGCAAACATCACCAGGTGAACCCAGTCTACCTCTCACAGAACAGAAGACTCACCCAGTTGGTCCTTGACCCGGAACCACAGAGTTCTTCACTATAACAAAATGGTTGATGTAAGGCACTAAATTTTGCAATAGTTGGTTATGCAGCAGCAGACGGCCATGGTAACCGTCTACAGACAGCCACAGAAAAGAATAACATGAACACAAAGGCAGAGGCTGGGAAACCTTGACCAGCTGCCCGCACATCTGCAAATGACAGGAAATTTTCCCAAATGAAAGTTTAAGTCCACTTTTAGTCTGTGCTGATATAAATACGATGATCTTAACATACTTAGAAAAAATATGTACAAACATAAGCGCATATTTTTTAAAAAGGAGCCCTTAAACGAGGAAGATATGATCCAAAGAGACAATTATTGGCTTTAAAATATGAGTTAGTCAGCATTGGCGAGACAGCTGCTGCTGCTCCTGAGAGCTAAGTCCCACTGTGTGAGGTTGTCAGTTAGAAATGGGATTTTAAATCAAATGTTGGGCAGTTTGTCTGTGAACACCAAAATGACATGATATTCCTGACCACCATCATCATTTAGCAAATGGCAAGACCTTGACAAGCACATGCTAAAAGCCACCAGAGCTTATGATGGCAATATCTTATCTTGCCACAAAACGCATTGCATTTTTTTCTCAAGGAGTCAACTCCACGCTGAGCCCTGGCAACCCCTGATAGACTGTTATGTAAGTCCTCACTGGGGATCAATAAGCCATAAGGCACTCAACGTCATGAGTGTTCAATAACAGTGATAATCAGGAAAGCTGAAATAAGGGGCCCCAGGAGATCCATCTGAAACTGATTTAAAAATATATATATATCCCTCATAGCCAGGCATGGTGGCTCATTCCTGTAATCCCAGCACTTTGGGAGACCAAGGCGAGGGGATCACTTGAGGCCAGGAATTCGAGACCAGCCTGGCCATCATAGTGAAACCCCGTCTCTACTAAAAATACAAAAATTAGCCAGGCATGGTGGTAGGCACCTGTAGTCCCAGCTACTTGGGAGGCTGTGGCAGGCAGATCACTTGAGCACATGAGTTTGAGACCAGCCTGGGCAACATGGTAAAACCTGTTTCTACCAAACCAACCCAAAAAATTAGCTGGGTGTGGTGGCACGAGCCTGTAGTCCCAGTTACTTCAGAGGCTGAGGTGGGAGGATGGCTTCAGCCTGGGAGGGCAAGGCTGCAGTGAATGAGATTGTGCCACTACTGCATTCCAGCCTGGGTGACAGAGTCAGACCCTATGGGGGTGGGGTGGGGGGGCGGGAAACTTAATGACGTTCTGCAAAGGACTGAGAGAGAAGGACAGTGTGAGAGAGGAGAGCATTAAGGCTTGTCACCAGATGCCATTTCAATGACAATGCGCAGCCCTCATGAGCAAATACCTGTATTTAAAAAAAACTAAGTTTATTTATTTCTATAGAAAATAGCAATCATTGTTGTTAGCAAATGCTGTATAAAACCAAAACTCTCTTCTTTGAAAATACGGAAAGAACATTTTTCTTTAACATGTACAATGTTGCAAACCCCTCCTGAGTTCACCAATTTATGTAAATAATGTTAATGTAACTTACTTTGTTCTAAAGAAGGTATGGCATTTTTCTCTTTTTTTTTTTTTACTTTAAAATTAACATCCAAATACAGCAGTGGGGGATATATACCAAATGCATCATTACAGTTTGTTTTACACACTACAGCATGGACTCGTGCCTGAGTTTTTCGCAAACAAGAAAACTGTGATACGAATTTAGTGCTAATCACATCTTAAAGAAGATTTGAGAGGCAAAGCAACTTATAAAGCTCTCAAATAATTTATCTGTTATAAACTCAGGATCTGATTTTTCACCTTGATTTTATTTACTGTGCTTCGAAGACCAAAATATTTCCCCTAAGACAAACAAAAGCACAATCAGTATCATATTAGCCCTCAAATCCAAAAATTTAAATTTCAAGGGTCTTTGGTAAAGAGTGGAAGAAACAGGCATGCAAAAGACACAAAAATCTGAATGAATGTTTTTGGGTATCCAGATTTTTTTTTTTTTTTTTGAGACGAAGCCTCACTCTGTTGCCCAGGCTGGAGTGCAGCTGCATGATCTTGGCTCACTGCAACCTCCACCTCCCGGGTTCGAGCGATTCTCCTGTCTCAGCCTCCCCAGTAGCTGGGATTACAGGTGCCTGCCACCACGCCTGGTGCATTTTTGTATTTTTTATTAGAGATGGGTTTCACCATGTTGGCCAGAATGTGGACTGTGGTGTGTAGTGCTTCCTGACCACACAGACACCTTATCCATCAGCACATCAGAAAGCTGGGTGCTATTTCTTTGCCACAAGTCGCTAAGGCATTCTGAAACCCAGCCTATTAATCTTCAAAATAAGATTAATATACTTGGCAAAAGCATGTGAATCACAGTCAGACCGAATAATTATTTGGTTCTACATGTTTTAAAATGAATTGTTTTACTGAATTGTTTTCATTGAATAGCCAACTAAGTAAAAAGGTTTTATTAATCCCTCTGGAAGATGATTATAGAAAACATCTCTAGCATCAAGATAATGTTCTTTGTGTAATTCCAGATAGGAAGTTCTTTACATGGCTCTAAAATTAGGACTAGACCTTTTTGCAAACCGCAAAACCCAAAAAAAAGTCGAGGGAACTGTTTACACTGGAGTCTTTCCAAGGAGACTGAACTCAGTGTTATTTTCAATTGCTTTACACATCATTTAGCCCAAACTGTCCAAGTGAATCTAATTGCAGGGCTTATAGTTTTTTAGTCAAATCCAAAATCTCTATATGAATAACCCCAAATCATCATTTCAGGTTGTCTGGTGGTAGAGGAGATTTTGTCTTGCAATCTTACATACTTATGCTATGTGGAAGGCTAGGTGGCGTGACTTCAGGTAAGGCGATTAAGGACCCCTCTTTTCTTGCAATTTATTATCATTTAGAAAATTCAACTCTGAATTTCTCCCTCCCTCCCTCCCTCCCTCCCTCCCTTCCTTCCTTCCTTCCCTCCTTCCTGCCTTCCTTCCCTTCCTTTCCTTCCCTGTATTTCACTCAAATGCATAATGTGGTTTCTGCCTAGATTTCTGGAACATTAGAGCTGGGAGAGACTTTGGGACCATGTGGTTTAACCCACTCCTCATTTTATAGACATGACATTTCACCAAGATTATGTTGTGAAATCACAGTCTTGTTCTTTTCTCTTTTATACCTCTTCCTAACCTATATCCTATCCTGTTAAAAATGAGACCAAAAATGTGACATGGTGGTTTGAAAGAAGACTATAATATTTCTGTTTCTCTAATTGTGACATTTCAGTAGCTTTGGCCTTCAGTGATTATGTTATTTTCATATGTACACTATATCCTAGGTTCATCATCAAATATCTATTACTCTTTCTTCAACTAATATATATTTGGCATGTTTTCCACTTCAAATTACATTTTAGAAAAATGTTTCCTCAGGAAAGAGACAGAGAGAGAGAGAGAGAGAGAAGCCACCTACCTGTAAGTCTTGAATAGTCATGGGGTTTATGTAACCTACATAAAAATAAAGACTTCTAACCCCTTATCTCCCACCAAAAACCCTCCAATGTTTAATGTCAGTGAGATACAGTAAAAATGAAGTCAATGCATATATTATGTTTGATATTCAGCATGTCAAGATTTATGTGAGCTTATTTTGTGTCTAGCATAGTATCAGTATAGGGATCACTATCCTAACATCTAAGAGTCTAAAGGGTGAGAGAGTGACAGACAGAAACACCATGATATCCCGTGGTGGGTGGTAGGGGATTAGAATGCATAGGAATCTACAGGGAATCAGAATAAAGTTAATAAAGGAGGACAGAGCAACTCACTCTGAAGGTGTAGAGCTAGTTTCGCTGTGAAAGAGACATTTAAATTAGTTCTGTAAGAAAAAATAGGAAAGGGGGAAGAACATTTCAGAGGGTGGGGAGATTCTGGTCCTGAAAGGGCTTGGCGCCTAGGTTTTGCAAAAGCCTGATGAATCATCCATGCCTATGGTCCTGCTCCCTGAGATCCTTTCACCGGTCACAGCGGGCTGCTTCCAAGAGCGTGCCTGGCACAGGGCCACTGAGAGCAGAGTCTTAATAAAGCAATGATGGATGCTTGTCTCTCTCACTGGGTGCCACGCATTTTGATCAGAAGCTTTAAGAATGTTTTCCTCCACTGTCTAGTCACAGCTCTACTAAATTACACAAGGCATGGGAAGAGGCATAATCTGTTAATGATAAATCAGAATTAATGCGAGTTTAACAAGCCTGCTAAATACAAAGTCAATGTAAAAAAATCAATTGTAAGCCCATCTATCAGAAAAACACTATTAGCAAGCAAAATTTAAATGTTTACTGCTTAACATAACATCCCAAATATCAAATACCTAGCAACAAATCTAACGAAAGATATGTAAGACTTACAGAGAAAACAGCAACAGCAACAACTTTGTTTGGATACATTAGCGAAGACCTCACGGCATGGAGATATACACTATGCTTGTGGACTGGAAGACTCAATATGGAAGATGCCAATTCACATCTCAGAATCTCAGCAGGTGTTGCAAAGAACTTGAAAGTTTGTTTTAAAAATTCATGTCAAAATGCAAAGGTCCTACAATAGCCAGAGAAAAATAAGGAGGGAGGACCACCTGTTATCAGCAGTAAACAATAATAAATGGGATACCTTGCCTTAAGTCTGGGGATAGACAAATGGACGAGAGGCGCGGGTCGGAGAATCCAGAAACTGACCCATGAATACACTGACACTTGATATATGGCAGAAACGGCCCCCAAAGCCATGCATGTTGGGGCATATGGTATCTATACAGAAAAACTATGAACTATCTTCAATAAGAGATATAACACTATAAAAGGAAATCAATTTAAGAAAAAATTGTACATCTGAATGTGAAAAACTAAGCTATAAAGCTTTTAGAAGACAATACAGGAGAACCTCTTTTTCCCTCTTCATTATGTGGAGACTCATCTTAATAAAACACAAAAAACATTAAACATAAAATAAATTTGACTACATTAAAATGAAGAATTTTGTTAATTAAAAAAAAAAAACACCTTTAAGAGATGAAAAGGCAAGGCATACAGAGGGAGAGAGACTTTGCAACAAAGGACTGACATTTGAACATCTAGAGAACTTCTACACACAATAAGAGAAAGACTCCTTGGGAACCAATGGGCCAAAGACTTCAGAGATATACTCCACAAATGAAGAAACTCAAAGGGCCAATAAACAGAAGAAAGGGGGTTCTGCTATTTATAGCAAGAACAGAAATGCAAATTAAAGCCACAGCAGGGCACCATTACATATACAAGCCCACTGGCAAAAACTTGAGTCTGGAAATACCAAGTGTGGGTGAGAAAGTGGAGCAGCTGGAATGCTCTACAAAGCTTCTGAGAGTGCAAACCAGCACTGCTGCTCTAGAAGGCAGCTCAGCATCATCTGCCAAAGTTGAGGGTGTGTATCCCCTACGGCACAGCAGTTCCTCCGTGACGTGTGTACTCACTGACACTTCCATATATGTACACCAGCGTGACATGCGCAAGAATCTTCACGGTGGCATGTTTGAAATAACCCCAATCCAGAACCCAAGTATTTACTGTGAGTGAAAACAGATAAATTGTGGTATATTCATGGGATATGATATTACACATCAATGGACATGAATCAAATTCTTTTATTCTAAACAGAATAACAAGGTTGAATTTCCCTATTTAGGGAGGGAAACAAGGCAAAAAATAGCAAGCACTTCCATCCGTGCAGATCACATGTAGTTCCCAAACAGGCAGAATGATGGGATGATGTGTGTGAAGAATCATATGTGAACCCCGAAAACCCGAGACAGGTCTCAGTTAATTCAGAAAGTTTATTTTGCTCAGGTAGGGGACACACCCATGACACAGCCTCATGAGGTCCTGACAACATGTGTCCAAGGTTGTCAGAGCACTGATTTTATACAGTTTAGGGAGACATGAGACATCAATCAACATATGTAAGATGAGCATTGGTTCCGTCTGAAAAGCCGGGACCCCTTGAAGCAAAGGCGGGAAGGCTTGTGGCGGGGCGGGGCTTCCAGGTCACAGGTAAATAAGAGACGAACAGTTGCATTCTTGTGAGTTTCTGATCAGCCTCTCCAAAGGAGCCAGATACTCATTTATCTTAGGGAGCAAAGGAATGACTTTGAATAGTATGGGAGGCAGGTTGGCCCTAAGCAGTTCCCAGGTTAATTTTTCTCTTTAGCTTAGTGATTTGGGAACCCCAAGATTTATTTTCCTTTCACACATACATAGTTGGTTAAATTACAAATAAAAGCATGGAGAAGTATTTATCACAAAATCAGTAATAGTGACTTGTAGAGGGAGGGAGAGGATCATAATTATGGAAAGGCCCACAAAAGACCCCGAGGCCCTGGCAGTGAGCTATCTGTGTATGCCACGGGGGTGTGCATGCATTTCTCATATATATACACATCCAGCAAAGGAGTGGGCTGGATGGGCTGTGAGAGCTGAGAGGCAGGAGCTGTGATCTAGGGAAAAGCATCTGCACACATCCAGCCCACAGCGACCTCCCAAAGGAGACCAGCCTTACTACACAGGCTTGACTTAGGGTCTGGTATCTACCTTTTAGAATAGTGAGTAAAATATTCATTCTACAGTCCTTAATTGCTCTTTAGAAATAAACTGACACATCGAATGACATAAAACATGTCACTGCTTTACATCTGCAGATCAAAATACACTTACTGATAACCACATAGAATTAGTCAATAGCACATACATTCTTAGCAAATAATGATTTTTTTGCTGTTGTTGAGATGGATTCTTGCTCTGTTTCCCAGGCTGGAGTGCAGTGGCGTGACCTAGGCTCACTGCAACCTCCGCCTCCCGGGTTCAAGCGATTCTCTTCCTGCCTCAGCCTCCCGAGTAGCTGGGACTACAGGCACCTGCCACCACGCCCAGCTAATTTTTTTGTATTTTTAGTAGAGACAGGGTTTCTCCATGTTGGTCAGGCTGCTCTCAAACTCCTGACCTCAGGTGATCTGCCCACCTCAGCCTCCCAAAGTGGTGGGATTATAGGCATGAGCCACAATTTTTATTAGACTTAAAAAGATGCAACTTTCTTCCCAGATAGTACATTAATGTTTGTCATTTATTCGAGATAATGATTTATACTTCCCTTCACTATGCAAGTAATAATTATTTATCCATTAAATATAGCAAGAAAATTGCATTCCCTAGTAAATATATAAACTGCCAGCATGCACATTTTTAAATAACATTACAACAAGAATCTAAAAGAAATAAATTATTTCTGAATATGCCGATTAAATAAATTTTGTATAACCATTATTTCAAATCCTATGAAAGGGATTTAAAAGTAATTTTTAAACACTATTTAAATTTGTTTAAATATAGTAATTTTATTGCTTTGGATATCGAAAGAAGTTGTTAAGCTAATAGTTGATTTTTCTCCATATAACTGTTAGAAAAGCAGCTGTGGAATTTTTTGTTTCCATCATAATTCTGGTTTAATTCCATTTTAAACACAGGATCACAGCAAGTATCTTCTAAGGCCCCTGTTTTTTCTTGCCTCAAAGATATTAAGCACAACCAAACTGCTAGTCTGAAAATATTTTTCAATGATGTTTTAACCTTTGTGTTATCATTCATGTTACATTGTTCTAGGTAGAATGACTGATAAATTATTATTTTTTTAAATCCCATTTGAAAAAATCTCATCTTTACCGTGAGTGTAGCTTAGTGAGAAAGCAAATAATGAAACAGTTCAATGAATGATTGCTGATTCAATTGATATCTATGGGTAATTAAATATTATGGACATTAAAAATTGTACATTGACTTGACATTTTTTACTATTCATTCAGTAAAAATGGAGGGTGAGACCTCTGGGTACACGGGGCACATTTATGGGGATGTGGAGGGCGTGCATTTACGTGAATACCTTACATTCTCAGGGATAGGTGGAGGAGGCGAATATAGTTGTTCGTACACACGCTATTTGGGAGAAGTCGTGCTTGCGTCTCAGTCTCATGAAATTGATTTTTCCAAGTTCACTAACTGATCCCTTAATTCTAAATCTAATGGATGCCTCCCAGGGTTTTTCTGACTTTCCTGTTTTTCTTCCCTTCTCTTCCTCTGTGGCCCTGCCTCCCTCTCCCCCTTTTTCCTTGCCCTAATAGTCTATATCAAGTGTTTCTCCAAATCCTGACAATTTTTTCCTTCAAAGAACCACACCCTTCCTTGCCTTCCCATCGTCCACTGCTTCTGCTCAGCCTCTGTCACTTCCAAGCCGACACTGTGGCAGGGGTTTCTGACTTGAATCTCCAGCTCTAGCCCTGCCTCCTGCAATTGTTCCTCACACTGCTGTCGGACCAATCTTACTAGAATACAGATGGTTCCACATCTTCTATGCATGACTCTGCCCGTGGCCCAGCCATCACGGCAAAATAAAAACCATAAAAAGGCTCTTGTTCTCTCCCTTTCTGCTTCATCTTTTCTATACTTTTCTCATGCGTTGTTCCAGCAGGCCTGAATTACCAAGTGTTGTTGCCAGTTACCAACTCACCATATCTCATCACAGAACAGCCCTGACACAGGTTCCAGGAGCTCGGTTATTACCTGGGCATTTCAGATAAGGACATTGAAGCTCAGAAGAGCTAAATCACGTGTCCAACATTGTACAGTTGTCCTAGTGTTGTGGAAGCAAAACGCAAACCCAGGGATTAGACCCTAAGGCCATGATCTGTTCCCTTTGCCTTGATGTCTTTTCTGACAGTTTCCTGAAAGGACAGGTGACATCTGTGGCCTTGCACAGAACTATCTCCTCCTTTTTATGCTAGCTGAGCACACCCTGGCCCTCTAGTCCCTCCCACGTCTGGCCCTTGTGGCGCCCCTAGCCCTCCTTGGCGCTCTACATTTAGCTTTAGCAGAGCGTGCTCAGAGGATCTGTTTGTCAGTACACATCTTCCCGCAGCTTTCAGATTTGTGTCCTCGGCGCTGGGGACAGTGCTGATGCAGACAACATGCTCCACCAGGGGCTATTTTGTTCCCCTGGGGACATTTGGCACCATCTGGAGCCATCTTGGTTGTCACAATTGCAGAAGAGATGCAATTGCACCAAGAGAGTGGAGGCCAGGAATGCTGATAAACACCCTACGATGCACAGGCAGCTCCTCCAACAGAACTATTGGACCCCAAGTGGCAGTAGTGCTGAGGTCTAGAAAATCTGGCTAATAGTGTTGCTCTCGCTAACTGCAGTCATGCCACGGGGGCTCTTGATCCTCAGTTGTGTGGTGCTATCTGCTTTCTGGGCCTTGTTCAGTCACAAAGGCCACCTATTTGTCACAAAGGTCACTTCTGTCACAAAGGCCACCTACCAGTGAACCAATGTATTTAATGGACATACCATGTTCCCCCAAAATTCCTTTATGTCTGGTAGAGATGAGCACCTGAATGCCTTCTAGAAAATTTATTCAGAATGGTTTCTGACTCTACCTCTCTCACTTCCTCTAGATCCTTACACCACTTTGGTCACTGGATACAGCTGTCCCTAGAAAGGACCATTTTCTCTCATTGCTTTGAGTAGGGATATATAAAATCACACTGAGCTATTTTAAAATGTGGGAATTCTGCCCTGATGCTTCCAGAAAAAGGGACTGGTGAAGAAGTGGATGACTGGAGAAAAGATAAACTACAGGAACTGGATGGGACCTGCCGATGTTTAGATGGTATAGGAGGAGCAAAGACCCTGGAAACTGGGGAGGAAACACCTTAGACCATTGGTGTTGGTGACAGTTAACACTCTCTTCGTTCCCTAGATCCAGCAACAATGGCTAAGTCAAACAGTGGCTGCAGCTGACAATCTGACCTGCTACCGGGTTTGTACCCTGTCCGTGAGCCATGAAGACAATCAGCTCACGTGAACACAGCTTCTTGTCCTGATCCTGCTGTGCCTGGTGCTATCAGCCTCAGCTCTCACGTGCACAGACCCACAGGCCATCCACGTGCATGTGCTTCTCCACATATCCAAGAAGCCTTGGGATGTGCCAGGAGCGGTGACTGAGGCTGCAACAACTCAGTGACATGGCCCATGCAACTTTACCAAATCACTGTGAAACAATTAATCCCAAACTGGAGGGACCTGTGTCTCTTTGGCTTCTATGTTTGAAGGTGGGCCATGGAACATTGCTCCATTAGAAATGCAGGTGCTTTGTGGCCCATCTATTGCCCCTCTAGTTATTGACAATGACACCAAAGATCAGAAAGTAAATCTAAATACCCTTGAGTGGGTTGTCATGGATAGTAGTGTGACCTTAGACTACATCTTGGCTATCTGAAAAACACTGTATCTCCAGGACTTACTTAAAATTGACTAAATCTTGGACTGTTGGGAGGAAGGTATAATCGAGGTTGACTTGACACCTTTTGACCATACCCTTAATTAACTACTGTGTGAAACTAATCGAAGGACTTCAGTGCCAACATCTTCTGGACAACTGAATCAGAATTTCTGGTAGTATGACATACTCATGTAAAAGTTAGGAGTTAGGGAGAAAATATTCTGGGAAGAGGGGTGAACTGTCTTAAACAGTTATAGGTGTCTCTCTTCCCCATGTCACTCTGGAGACATAAGGCATAAATCCTCAGGGAGAAATTTATATTTCATGCATAGGGGTGACTTTAAGAACCAAGAAATAAAAGTGACATACAGTTGGGAGCACAGCCTATATGAGAATCATTCTCAAATCATATCACATAGGTTCCCTTCCTATTTAAACCACTGGACCTAACCTTACATCTGAACTGTAGATGCAAACGTTGCCATCTTTTTTTTTTTTTTGAGATGGAGTCTCACTCTGTCACCCAGGTTGGAGTGCAGTGGCGCGATCTCGGCTCACTGCAAGCTCCGCCTCCCAGTTCATGCCATTCTCCTGCCTCAGCCTCCCAAGTAGCACTACAGGTGCCCACCACTGCGCCCGGCTAATTTTTTGTATTTTTAGTAGAGATGGGGTTTCACCATGCTAGCCAGGATGGTCTCGACCTCCTGACCTCGTGATCCGCCCGCCTCGGCCTCCCAGAGTGCTGGGATTACAGGCATGAGCCACCGCGCCCGACCATTGCCATCTTTTAAAGTTTTGCACTTGGAGAACAATGGAGCCTTTTGAAGTTGACTCTGATAGATACATGAGGTTTATATTGATATACAGAATCACGCTACTGAGCCAACCTAGCTGGAGATGAAAAAAAAAAAAGATCTTCAATCTAGCCTTTGAACCCATTGCTGGAAAGTGACAGGAAGAGGAAGTAGAGGAATAAGGTGGGATGGGGGACAAGGATCTGAGGAGAAGGGAGATCTGGTTAAGTGTGGATGTTTGTGTCCCCAAACTTCATGTTGAAATCTGATTCTCAACATTAGAGGTGGGACTGAAGGAGAGGTGTTTGGGTCATGGGGATGGATCCTTCATGAATGGCTTGGTGCCCTCCTCACAGTAATGAGTGAATTCTTACTCTGTTTGTTCCTGTGACAACTGGGTTTTACAAAGAGGCTGGTACCACCCCCTCGCTCTTGCCTCCTCCCTGACCATGTGATTTCTGCACACATTAGCTCCTTTTTGCCTTTCATGACAAGGGGAAGCAGCCTGAGGCCATCACCAGATGCACATGCTGTTGCCTTGCTTCTTCACAGCCTGAAGAACTGTGAGCCAAATAAACCTCTTTTCTTTATAAATTACACAGGCTCAGGTATTCCTTTAGAGTAATACCAATGGACTAAGATATCTAAGAAGGGAGTCAGGACTGTAGTTTGGAGATGAAGGCTGCAAGAGATCTGTAGGTTTGGGAACCTTGTCTAACTTTTATAAGTTTATTTTGTCATTTTATTTTCCTCTCCTTGATTCACTTTAAAGATTAGCACTGCATAGTTTAAATTAAATAAAAATATGCTTATTTTTAGAAGAGAAGAAAAGCAGGAATGGGAAGAACGTATCCACTTTGGCTTCAGTCTTTGAAGAAGGGACCATCCTCAGGAATGGAGTGGGAGGTGGCAGGTGCAGAGAAGAGAAAAGCAAGTTAAACTTGGCCCTGCAGTGAGAAAGAAAGTGTGATTGGGGACTGATTTGGCCAGAGAAGTATCACTGAAGATTTTGCTGGAAAGCTGGTGTTTTTCAGCATACACTAGAGGAGCAGGTACCTCTGTGTGTATAAATGCTAGTGAATTCCCACAAGGTCAACCAGTGAAAGCTTGCGAGGTTCCCTTCCAGATATCTACAAAGAAGTCATTTGTTCTCCTCCCTGAAGGGCAGGTCTTTCCTAAGTCCCTTAGGGATCTTCTCAGCTTTAATACAAGCATTAATTTATCTCACTTAGGTAATTGGGCTTGTGGCTGGTCCCTGAGCTACCAATTAGCTGGATTATACGGTTAGAAAACAACAGGGCCATTAAGGTTATAGCCTCATAATTTACCAGACACATCTCATATTTTAATTGGAATTTACTGTATTTATTGTTTCATGAATGCTGTTGGTAAGGTCCAGACCACACATGAAGCCCTGCAATATCTGTTGTTGCAACTATGCATTCTGCAAATCATGTTTAGCTCATGGCGCTTAACAAAAGTCAATGTAAAAACAGAATTAATTTGGTCTAACATGGAGCTGTAACCTCCAGTGTATTTGAAGAATTAAATGTGCATCCACTCTTAGTTGCTAATATTGAATGAAGACGGTGAAGAAAAGGTAAATCTATTGAGAAAATCCATAGTGTTACTAGAGGGAAAACTAGTTTATTGTACAGAAATAAATAGCATGATTTATTTCTCCTAAGTATTGTTTATATTATGTTCTTTAATTTCATCTGAGCTTTTTAAATATTAATCATAAAAATGTTAACAAATGTTAAGTAAATTTTAGAGGTTCTCTTAGAATGAGTTTTTAACATTTTGTTGAAAAGGAAGTCTATAATAAATGTGTGAAGCTATTTTTAGGGATGTCTTTGGAGCTGAGTAAGATCTTAACTCACAGAATAATTTTTAAGTGGAAACTTGGCCTGGACATGGGAAGGATGTGAGTCCATTGAGTTAGATCTGTGTAGGACACCCTAGAAGGTCAGTCACAGGCTGGAGTCTCAGCCTTTAATGCAACAGGAATCCAGTCTAAGAGGTTTGGTGATTTAATGAATATTTCTGATACTTTGGATCATAATTAATTTTACTGATTTCTCTAAATCTCACGCTATCTTCCAACAGATTATTTAACCAGGTCCAGAAACCCACCCTCCCTCCCTCCCTCCCTTCCTCCCTTCCTTCCTTCCTCCCTCCCTCCCTTCCCTTCCTTTCCTTCCTTCTCTTTTCTTTCCTTTTCTCTCCTTCCTTCCTTCCCTCCTTCCTTCCCTCCCTCCTTCCTTCCTTCCCTCCCTTCCTTCTTACCTCCCCCTCTCCCTCCCTCCTTCCTTTCCTTTCTTTCATCTGCACTCCATGATTGTCTAGCACAGACCTTTGAACTGAGGAAAGGTTTCTGAGTTAATTAATATTAATGCATTCACCAGAATGTCCTTGTAACAGTGGGTTGCCTTCACTGGATCTACACTTGATCTTAGCCAAAAGGCCAAGAAGCAAAGCACTGGATCTATTTTTCTATGTGATAAATGGTTTTCAAAAGTTTCTTGTGACTATAATCCTGAAATAGGAATCAGAAAATCTGAGTTCAAGTGCTGAGTGTGTCATTCACCTGCCATCTGCTCTTGGTCCAGTTACTTCAGCTCCAAATCCCAGTTTCTTCTTCTCTGAAATGAAGCCCACAGTATCCTGGTTCCTCTTGTTAGGTTCCTGTGTTAGAAGTAAGTGAACTGTACTATCCAGAAGTGCCTGCAAGATGCTTGGGATGTAGTTTAAATGTCATAGACACTTGTTCAAAGTATCCACTGATTTCAGCAGCAACATTCTGTACATCAATTCCACTTAGCAACTTGAACTCAGAGAAATATAGTTTTAGATTATTATCTCTCTTCTCTGCAAGAATCACAAGACATATCAAAGTAGTGATTCACTTGCTTTTAGATGAAGACACAGAAACACATTTTCTCATTTGGAAGATTGACTAGAGAAAGACAATTTCATTTCTCTTTCCCTTTTTCAGATTCATTTATCTTTCAAATTATTAAAAATTTCTACTTGTTCATGATTGCTCCTGTGAAACACGTGGGAGCAATGTGGATCCTTGCAAAATTCCATACCTCAGCTTCTAGTGGTTCTTTGCATTTCTACAGTGCGGTGCTTTCAATAAAGTCTTAGTATGCTCCTGCTCCAATGTTCTCACAGCAGTGTTATGAGGGAGGAGGGGTTGTATAATTTCTCTTTTTGGAATGAAGAAATTAAAGTACAGGGAGTCTAAAAGATTTTCCAAAATTTATCTGATTAAACCATGAACAGAGAAATAATAATCCATATCTCCTGATTTTCCCGCGAACTTGCCACTAAATAAAAAAGGGAAAAATAATTTGAACATTAGTCATCTCATACCACCATTCAAATGTTTAAAATTAGGTGGCCTTTTCAAATAACTGGACCTTGTTTTTCACATACAAATATGTGAATGTGCATAAACACGAATATATACATAGTGTATGTTTAAGTCTGTATCAATACAACCTACAAAATATTAAAATACTTATTCATTATTTAAATTGCCATCTTTAAAAATAGCAAAGCTCAGGCAAGAACAGGGTTAAATGGATTACTGAGCTGAGGCAGTATGCACTGGAAAAGAAATTGCATTTAACGCTCCCTTTACCTTTTATAGGTGGTACATAATGCACTTACCCTCTCTGAAAGCTGGTTTCATCATTTGCAAAATTATGGATAATAATGCTGAAAGGGCTAAAGGAGGGACGTGGAATGTGCCTAACAACATTAGAGTATATAATAGATGCTCAATCACATGTTAGTCTTCTTCCCTTTTTTTATTTTATTTTATTTTATTTTGAGACAGGTTCTCACTGTCACCCAAGCTGCAGTACGGTGATGAGATCATAGCTCACTGCAGCCTCTAACTTCTGGGTTCAAATGAGCCTCCCGCCACAAACTCTCAAGTTCCTAGGACTACAGGTGCATGCCACCATACCCAGCTAATTGTTTTATTTTTACTTTCTGTAGAGACAAGGTTTCTCTTTGCTGCCCATACTGGTCTTGAACTCCTGGTCTCAAGCAATTCTCCTGCCTCGGCATCCCAAAGTGCTGGGATTACAGGCGTGAGCCACTGTGTCCAGCTCAGTTTTAACTTTTTAAATGGTGAAATGAGGAACACTTACAATAAAGTGTGAAAACTTAAATGAGTAATCCCATAAATCATCACAAAACAATGCACAAAAGTTAGGAAACAGGATGTTGGTGGCACACCAAAATCCTCACCTGTGCCCTGTGATGGTGTTAGTCCTTCACGTCTCCCCGAAGGTGACTTCTATCTGAATTCTAACAGTAGACTTAAGTTTTTCCTGCTTTTGAACTTTTTATAAAAAGGGAATTAGACAGTCTGTATTGTTTTGTGTCTTGCTTTTTTCAATCAGTAATATTATGCTTGTGATATCCATCCACATTGTATGCCACTACATTTCATTCATTTTCATGCTGTATAATGCATATGGTTTGGGGCTATCATGAAAATGCTGCTATAAATGTTTCTGTAGCCTCGACTGTTCCTGCACACAGGTACATTCCTCTTGGGCATGCGGACTAGCATCGCTGGGTCCAATTGGTCCTACATATTTCCAACCAAAGCAGTTAACAAATAAAACTTTTTCAAAGTGATTGTACAGGATGCACTCTCAGCAGTAGTGCATGAACATTCAGTTGTTGCATCTCCTAAGACTTGCGGCTGTCAGTCTCATAAACTTCAGCCACTCCAGTGGGCTTGTGGTTGTGTAACAAGGTGGCTTTCATTAGCATTTCCTGAAGAACTGAAAGTGAGCTCCCTTTAACATATTTATCAACCCTTATTATGGACTGAATGCTTGTGTTCCCCAGCATTTCATAAATTGAAGCCCTAAACCCCAGTGTGATAGTATTTGGATGTGGGGATCTTTGTGAGGTGATCAGGGCTAG
>NW_012102332.1:979624-981814 GCF_000951045.1 Mandrillus leucophaeus
TATCCATCCACATTGTATGCCACTACATTTCATTCATTTTCATGCTGTATAATGCATATGGTTTGGGGCTATCATGAAAATGCTGCTATAAATGTTTCTGTAGCCTCGACTGTTCCTGCACACAGGTACATTCCTCTTGGGCATGCGGACTAGCATCGCTGGGTCCAATTGGTCCTACATATTTCCAACCAAAGCAGTTAACAAATAAAACTTTTTCAAAGTGATTGTACAGGATGCACTCTCAGCAGTAGTGCATGAACATTCAGTTGTTGCATCTCCTAAGACTTGCGGCTGTCAGTCTCATAAACTTCAGCCACTCCAGTGGGCTTGTGGTTGTGTAACAAGGTGGCTTTCATTAGCATTTCCTGAAGAACTGAAAGTGAGCTCCCTTTAACATATTTATCAACCCTTATTATGGACTGAATGCTTGTGTTCCCCAGCATTTCATAAATTGAAGCCCTAAACCCCAGTGTGATAGTATTTGGATGTGGGGATCTTTGTGAGGTGATCAGGGCTAGCTGAAGTCATGAGGGCAGGGCCCCATGATGGGATTAGTGTCCTTATAAGAAGAGGAAGAATCACTAGCTCTCCCTCTCTCTCTGCCATGTGAGGACACAGCAAGAAGGTGGCTGTCTACAAGTCACAAAGAGAGCCCTCACCAGACATTGAGTCAACTGGCTTACTGATCTTGGACTTCCCAACCTCCAGAACTGTTAGAGAAAAACGTCTCTCATTTAAGCCACCCAGGCTGTGGTACTTTGTTATAGAAGTCTGATCTGACTACAAAACTGAGATCTCCTCTTGCCAGGAGTCTATTCAAATTTTTTGCTAATTTTTCTGTTGTGTGTGCTTTTTCTTTTTAATGATTCATAGGGGTTCTTCATACATAATAGAAAAAAGCTCTTTTTTATTTATACACCTTACAAACACATTCTCCCTTTCTTTGACTTGCCTTTTAACATTCTTAGTGGTATTTTTTGTTGAACTGAACTTCGTATTAATACAGTCTAACTATTTGATGTTTTCCTTATGGCTAGTACTTTTTCTATTCTAAAAAGACATTTAGTACCCCCATGTCATAAAGATATTATCTATAGAATCTTCTAGAAGCATTACTGTTTTGATTTTAGGTCTACAGTCACCCTAGGATTGATTTCTGTCAATAGTACGTTAGGGTTTATTAATTTGCTGGGGCTGCCATAACAAAATACCACAGATGGTGTGCCTTAAAGAACAGAAATAATTCTGAGAGGCTGGGAGTCCAAGACCAAGGTGACAGTAGGGTTGTTTCTCCTGCAGCTCTCTTTTGGAATTGTAGACAGTTGCCCACTCCTTATGTCTTCCCATGGTCAACCCTCCATGTGTGTCTGTGTCCTAACATCTGCTACTCATGAGGACAGCAGTTACACCGGATTAGGGCCCATCTTAATGACCTCATTTTAGTTACCTTTTTAAAGACTCTATTTCCAAATACAGTTACATTCTGAAGTACTGGGAGTCAGCACTTCAACATATGAATTTTGAAAGGGGACATGACTCAGCCCATAGCTTACAGTCAATTTTTTTTATATATGGACATTCAATTGACCTAGTACATTTATTGAAAATAATGTTTCTCCTCTATGATTTTGGTACCAAATTAACCAGAAATTAAGTATTCATATGCATGTGAATCTGTTTCTACACTTCCTCTGCTGTTAGTCTCTTTAATTCTTATGCCAACAATACAAATTAGTAAATATGTAGGATAAGCAAGTGAAAAGATCTAACCTACATGAGGACAATTGTTAATACTAGTGTATCACATTCAGAAATTTTGCTAAATGAGTACACTATAGTTGCTCTTGCAACAGAGGGGAGAATGGGCAACTCTGTGAGATGATAGATATGTTAATTTGTTCCACTATAGTAACCATTTTACTATATATATATATATTTTATAATATCATGTTGTATACCTTCAACATACACAATACAAATTTAAAAAAATACTGTTTTAATTACTGTAGTTTAATTATAAGTCTTGATATTCACGGAGCAAAACCTTTTGACTTATCCTTCTTCTTTAAGAGTGTCTTGGATAATCTTGGCGCTCCCCATGTCTATGTAAATTTTTTTCAAGTCCCTTTCTCCCACAAAAAATCCTTATTAGCATTGGACTGGGAGGGAATTGATAATTAACTTCATAGA
>NW_012102332.1:982894-1003139 GCF_000951045.1 Mandrillus leucophaeus
GTTCTTGGAACGAAAGTTATGCTGGTTTACATAAAAACAGGTTGTGGGATATTTAATGTTTTTTTTTCCTAGTCCATGAAATAATTAAGCAAGATTGGTGGTTTTTATTCCTTAAATGTGTGACAGAATTAACTGGTAAAACCAGCTGGGCCTGGAGTTTTCTTTGTGAGAAGGTTTATAATTACAGTTTCAATTTCTCTAATAATTATAGGATTCCACATTTTCTATTATTAGTTGTATTTTTCTATTGTTTGTCCATTTAATCTAAATTGTCAAATATATTAGCATTAGTATTATTATAATTTCCTCCTGTGATATTTGCAGTATCCTTGTGATGCCCTCATTTTTAAATTTTTAAAAAATTTTTATTTATTTATTTTTTCTGTTTTGAGACGGAATCTAGCTCTGTCACCAGGCTGGAGTGCAATGGTGCAATCTCCGCTCACTGCAACCTCCACCTCCCAATGCCCTCATTTTTAAATCATAATCACCTTTGTGATGATCTTTTAAAAATCCCTCCTGCTAGGTTTTTCTTGATAAGTCTCACATTAAATTTTATTAAATTCTTAAAGTTTTTCCAAGAATTAAACTTTAGATTGTTTAATCCTTTCTATCATACACTTGTTTTCTAATTTATCTATTTCTGCATTTATTCTATTATTTTCTTGTTTCTTCTTTTGGGGAGGAGGCAGATTACTAAATTTACTATTCCTTTTATGTTTCTTGTGATAGCCTCATTTATTTTCTATCTTTTTTTATTCTGTAAATTTTCCTCTATGTTTTGGTATATATTTTATCCTTAAAATTCATTTCAAATTGTTTTCTAGATTCTGCTGGGATGTCTTCTTTGACCCATATATTTATTTAGAGGAATAATTATTTCCATATATCAATTTTCAAGTTACCTATGTAATTGATTTTTTTCTTTTTAGTTTAAACACCTTCCTGATATGTAATTGATTTTTAGTCCAACTGCATTGTGGTCAGAAAACTTATTTTGCATGATTTCACTTTTATGAAATTAGTAGAGCTCTGTGTTATGGTACAGTGGACAGTCAGTTTTGTTAAATATTCTGTGCGTGCTTGGAACGAATGTATTCTGTAGCTATTGACTACAGTGTTCCATGTATGTCAATTAAATCATATTTACTAATACAGGCTAAGTATCTCTTATCTGAAACACCTGGGACCATAAGTGTTTCAGACATCAGATTCTGGAACATTTGCATATACATAATGAGATATCTTGAGCATGAGACCCAAGTCTAAACATGAAATTCATCAATGTGTTGTACACGGCTTATACACATAGCCTGCGTTTTTGACTCCACCACGTGAGGTCAGATGTGGAATTTTCTACTTGGTGGCTTCAATGTCAGCACTCAAAAAGTTTCAGATATTGCAGCATTTTGGATTATGGATTTTTGGACTAGGAATGCTCAACTTGTATTGTTGTCCAAATCTTTTATATTCTTACTGGTTGTTTTTTTTTTTGGAGGGGGTATAATTGTTTTATCAGTCATAGAGTGGCAGAATAAAGTCTCCCACTATTGTAGATGTGATTTTTCTTGTAATTCTGTTAAAATTTTAAAATGGTTTGAAACTGTATTATAAAGTGCCTTCATATCTAGAAGTGACAGGTCTTCCTGATGAATTAGATCTTTTATTCTTATGTGATCTCACTTTTTTGCATAATATTTTCCCATAAAATCTTCCTTGACAGATATTAAATTAGGTGCACTTTCTTTTGTTTCGTGTTTACATGAAATACCTTTTTAAATCTTTTAAATTACTTTTTAAAAAGTAATTGGACCACAGATGCTTTTAACTTTCAATCTTTCTGTATTTTTCTATTTTAGATACATCTCTTGCAACTGGTGGTTGAGTTTATGTAGCCCTGCAGGTCAAGTTCAATATTTCCCCCTTGTGACAATCTTACATATATTAGAGCCTAACCGCTTACAGTACCCAGGTGTTCTCTTTTCTGGGCTAATTATTCGACATCCTCCAGCTATTTCCTTTGCCAAATGGCTTAGATGTCAAGATTTTAGACATTTTACAGAATCCAGGCAAATAAAGGAGAGAAATGGACTTGCTCCTTGCATTAAACTTACAAAAACATTCTTCACGTACTCTTAAAATCTCATTATGCTGCTTTTAATGGACACAGATACAGAGAACTCTCTCTCTTACCAGAAGAAAAGCCTCAGTATAAAGTTCATGACAGGTGTTAACCAATGGCAGCCCTGGTCCCCGTGGTCGGGGCTGGGGGTGGGTCCAGCTGGGGTGCACACAATGGCTGTCTCATGGGAAAATGCAACAAGTATGAGAAAAAGCAGAATCTAGATGTGTATGTGACACAGTCTGAATTTTAAACGCCAGTTCAAATCACGCTGGAAACCCCATGTGGGTTGAATGAAGCACCAGTTCCCTGACTCTGCTCCTGAGCTCCTCAGACCTGACTGTTTCCTTCAGCTGCTCCAGGGAAGTCCGTCTCCTCCCTGGCTGGTGCCTCCGCCCTGGGATGCTGCTGCTTTCCTGTTACTGTCGGCCAGTGTGGATTAAGCCATCACAGATAAATTAAACTGCCACCTAAAGTCTCGTAAGTTATTTGGGTGGGAAAGAGGGAACATTATCTCACTCTTGACTCATATTGTATGAGTTTCCCTACAGCTGCAACCTCTAAACCTTTTTTGGCGGTTGGGGTCTTGCTAAATCTTGTTTCCATCATTCTATCCCAAGCACTTATGAATCTTTTGACACATACACAAAAGGTTTTCCTTACCAAACTCACCTTCTACCATGGGATGCTTCCCACTGTCAGCCCAGCTGGAGAGAAGACAACCAGCCCTTGTCCACTCTCGGTCCTGACTACCTCAGGTCACACTGTCTCTTTTTTTTTTCCCAAAGTTTCAAACGTTTCCCATTTTTAATTTTTTACACCAAAAAAAGGTATCAATACTTTTCATTCCACTCTTGTCAGCTTTAGCCAAAGCCTTCTGAGCTGCAGTCATTTTGCTATTTTTCTTTTCAGTCTTCAAATCCTTAGTATTAAACTTAGTGTAATCTTCTTTTGCTTCTACAGGCTCATCTGATAACCTTATTTGCTTTGATGGAGGATTTGGCAATGAGGCTGAAGGTTCTGGAAGCTTTAAGTATTTAGATAAGTCATTACTTAATTCTTTAGGGATGTAATCAGATATCAGGCCATGGGCATAAAAAATATAATCCTCTTCCTTGTCAGCGGAAACTTGGTCACCAGAGAAAAATGCAGCTGACTGTACCCGGGAAATGACATTCACATTACTGGTTTTTAATGCTGCCGTAGTTTAACCTTTTCTTCCAGCCACTTTAATGTCTTCTTTTCACTGTACTTGTAATAGTTCTTGTTGTCTATTTCTTTTTCCTCTGTCACACGGTGAAGTAACTTCTCAAGTTCAGGAAGTTTCAGCAACAAGATGCAATTTGCAAACACGTTATCCACCACAACTTGATAGCGAGGGGCTGAAACTTCCCCTCCTCATCAGCCTTTATGAGGTAGTGGAGCAGCAGAACTAGAGGATCCACAGGTGTGGCAAAGTGGAGACGGCCTCTTGATTGAACTGATTGATTTATAAACCAAGAATGGTTGAAAACTTTTACTTCAAACAGCTGCTGTAGACACATAGCGAACAACTAAATGGCTCCGTCTCCTGAACACCAGTTAACCAGTTTTACAAACATTAGCCCACTTTTCACCTTCTTTGAAACATCTTCTAAATATTCGTCTGAGGCCACTTCGAGCCTACTGGATCCCTGGTTCCAACCCAGGAGGATCACAGAAGCAGGGCCAGCTGCCAGATGGGGGACACCAAAGGCAGAAACCTCACCGCCCACCGGGATCCGGGCGGGAAACACTTCCCGTCCCTTTGGGCGCTTCCGGGTTTGAACACCGCGGCTTGTTATGACGTGTTACCAAAACGCGGGCCAGCTGTCCCAGAGAGAAATCCCGTCCCCTGCCGGCGGGGAGTGGGAGCGGCAGGGGTCGGGGGCGGCGCGCCCTGGGTGGCGGGCCCCTCAGCCAGCGCTTGGGCCGCTCCGCCGCCAGGGTGCGCATGTTCACCTGGAACCACGACCACCACACTGTTTCCTTCCCAGGGAGACAAGGAGATGAGCTCAGAGCTCGGCGCCTTTCACCTGCCGCCCTCCCAGGCTCTCTGACCCTGTGACCTCCCTTCCTTCTCCCCTTTTCCCGGCTGTTCTTGGGGGAGGTGAGCCTTGGTCTCTCACATGAGACTCTTCCTAGTTCTCTGAGGAACTCAGAGCAGATGCCATGGGTGCCCCTCAGCCTGCTAGTGGCAAGGAGCCACGATCTTGACCCCAAGAAAGGGCTCTTGGACCTTCAAGAAAGAATTCAAGGTGAGTCCATAAAGTGAGAACGAGTTTATTAAGAAAGTAAACGAATGAAAGAATGGCCACTCCACAGGCAGAGCAGTGGTATGGGCTGCTCAGCTGAGTATGCAGTTGTTTCGGGATTGTATGTTAAACAAGGGGTAGATTATTCATGAGTTTTTCTGGGAAAGGGGTGGGAAATTCCAGGAACCCAGGGTTCCTCCCCTTTCTAGACCACATAGGGTAACTTCTAGATGCTGCCATGGTACCTGTCAGCTGTCATGGCTTTGATGGGAGTGTCTTTTAGCATTCCAATGCATTGTAACTACTGTAATAACCAGTAAGAACTAGAGGTGACTTTCATTGTCATCTTGCTTTTGCTGGGTTTTGGCCAGCTTCTTTACTGTGCTCTATTTTATCAGCAAGGTCTGTGTGACCTGTATTTTGTACTAGGCTCCCACCTCATCCCCCAACTTACATAATGCCTACCCTCCTGGGAATGCTGCCCAGCAGGCCTCAGCCTCATTTTACCCAGCCCTTATGCAGAATGGAATCTCTCTGGTTTGGGTGCCTCTGCCAAACCTACTTACACCTCCCTAGGTCTGCGACAAGACGCAGAAAGTAAGACAATGTTGTGTTTAAAGGCCACACGGTGGCTTGTGTTTCACTTTTCCACGGCAGAATGAGACACGAGAAAACGCACTCAGGGAGAGTCAACTCCAGTCTGGCTTAAGGCCGAGTCATCCCTTTAATTAGTATGTACACAAAAAGAGCTCAAAAGACTCCCGTGTGGGGAAACTGACGAGATACGCAATTCTTTCTTTCTTCAGATGCCCATAAACTTGTGGCCCCTCTGTGCTGATACATAACTGTGCCCACCATTGGTTCCTTCCGGCATGTTCTAGCCTCACTGGCCCCTGACTTCAAGCATGAAGCCGCGGACCCTCACAGGTCAGTGCTACACATTTTAAAGATGGTGTGTACCGAGTTTCTTCCTCTCATGTTCCAATGTGTCTGGAGTTTCCTCCTTGTGGCGGGTTAATGGCCTGGCAGAGTTCAGCAGTGAAGCCACAGACCTCTGCAGTGAGTGTTACAACTCTTAAAAGATGGCACATACAGAGTTGTTTCTTCCTCCTTCCTCCCAGTGGATTTATGGTCTTTCTGACTTCAAGAGTGAAGCTGTAGACCTTCGCAGCGAGTATCACAGCTCATACTGCACACTCAATGAATGACCAGTAAGATTTATTGCACACAGCTAAAAAACAAACCTTCCACAGCCTACAATAGAACCCGACCAAGCTGCTTGCAGGGTCAGGTGGCCAGCTTTATTCCCTTATTTGGCCCCACCCACAGCCTGCTGATTGGCCCATTTTACAGAGCCCAGATTGGTCCATTTTACAGAGTGCTGATTGGTCCATTTTACAGAGAGCTGATTGATCCATTTTTACAGAGTGCTGATTGGTGTGTTTACAAACCTTTAGCTAGACACAGAGCGCTGACTGGTGTGTTTACAATGCTTTAGCTAGGCAGAAAAGTTCACCTGAGGCAGAAGCCCAGCCGGCTTCACTTCTCATAGTTGCAGGGTGACAGAAAAGGGTGAGAATAGATGCTGTTAATAGTAAAAATACTAAGTAATAAAAAGATGAAATCGCCTCTTGGGCTCAGCAGGCTGCCAAGGCCAGCATAGCTGTGTAATGAGCTTGGTAGTTATGGCATGTTTTCACTTTATTAATAATGGGCTTTTAAGTCTTTTTTCTTGCCTTTTATGTAAGTAAACATATCAGTGTTTATATACACACAAAAGATGCATTCACATGGAGACTGATGTCTGGGAGGGGAGATGGACTGTGGGCTTCTGTAAACCTGGAAGGAGCCTCTCGAGTTTGCTGTGTTTCCTCCCTGTCTTCCTGGGTAGCGCCCTCTGTGCCGTGAAACACTGTGTACAAATCTTCTGAGCAGAATGACGGGTAGTGGCGGCCTTCACATTAAGTGTATCACCTGCCACCCCTCAGTGCTGGCCCTGAGAATGAAATCAGAGTCCCGTGTAGGAGGGAAGAACGAGTGTCTCTCATCTGTTTGTTGACTGTACACCCCGCCGGGGGCCTTTGTCACCTGGAACCTCCCTGTGCCCATTGTGAAAAGGTGCACCTTAATATCTACTCCACCGGGTTTTCGTGACAATTAAACAAAAATCTATACAGGTAAAGAAAGGCCTTTTGTAAATTAGAAGGGGCCTTGTAAAAGTGGGGGGCTGCTGTCAGCGAACACTGGTTAGTGCGATAGAGTTCCACAACCACCACCAGCAGCTGCTTGACTGTGAGGGCCTGCAGGCACGCGGAGCTGTGGAACCTCTGGGCTGTTGCTGGTGTGTTTGGCTAACTGAACCACACCGCATGGACTGTGTACTGTTTTAAAGACAAACCTTTATAAATCATTTAGGGAGAAATCCAGTGGTGCCAAAGGGGCCTTAATAATGGGACCTCCTTATTTTAAGCAGACCAGAACTAGTTCATTATAAAAAAGATGCATGGATCATCACAATATTCAGTGAGTTTAGGAAACTCTGACCCCTGACATCAGCCTCCCTGTCACCGCTCAGCTCTGTAGAACATTCTGCTCTTCCATGAGATAAACACAGGTACAGTCTAGGAAACACTGAAATAGAAATCGCTGAGCAGAAGCATAGTGTGCTGCATTTACTCTGTGGTTTTGGGCAGCACGCTAAGTGTACCGTCCTGGGTGAGGACCTTAGGGGAGAGTCTTGGCTCTTGGGCAGTGACAGGCAAAGAGAGTGCATGAGGCCTTCCTTATTTCTTGTGGAGCAGGAGCTGCCATGCACCTTTTGAGGAAATGCAAGAGAGAGTTGCACTGGGCTTTGCAACAGAACACAATGGGAGCGGAGCCAGCACAGGATAGGTCCCGGGCCACCTGCACTCAAAAGTGACCACAGCAGGAGCTGCTGGAGGTGTGGTGGGTGGGGATGTGGGCTTCATACCACATCCACCCTCCTTCCCCAAAAGGAGAACGAGATGTGTCACTTTCTGAAAAGTGGCTGCATCCTGATCTAAAGAAAGGGAGCAGCGTTAAATTAGTTCATACTTTTCCTCTCTGCAGTGTGCCAGCACTCTCTCCCTGCCACTCCTACACCCCCCCCAGACTGCCCCCTCCACTGATATCTGTCTGATACCCTCTGATCCGACAGGTGAGGGACTTGTGACATTAATTTGTAGCCATCAGGGCTGAGTTTGAGAATGGCTCTTGCACTAGTTCCTCGAGCAACTTTCTAACATCCCTGCGCTTCAATGCAGTCCTCCATTGAACAAGGAAAGTAACATCAAGATTGGGGCAGTACATGGGAAGTGCCCACTCCACGGTCCCAGTATCTGTCTGGCACATAGGCAGATTATTACTTCTCTGATCTGGCCAGCCAGACATCAGAGAGAGACGATCTCAGTCTGAACATTTCCTCAATTCTCTGATCTTTTGGATTTTTTTTTTTTTTTAAAGGCAGGGACCTTGTCGTTTCCTTCTGCACATACAGACCCCAGGTCATCTTTGTCCTCTGACAAAGAGGACCTTTGATTCAGCAAGTGCCTGGCCATCCTCATCACGCTTGTCTTACTTCAGTGGCGGGTTGGGACATTGCTAACACCAATCGGTCCGTCGTTTCATCTGAGTCCTCTCTCAATTCAATTCTGCCAAAAGTCACCCACACAGGTCACAGAAAATAAAAGCAAGAAGGTACACCCAGAAGGTGGGTAAAGCCCATGATAATTTTTACAACAACTGCTACAGAATAAAGATGATGAATTGTTTATTGACTGGAAACATATCATTGAATTGTCCTTAGACAAAATAAAATCTTGATCCAAACTCCTTGTTTACATTTTCTTTTTGATCTAAGAAGTGAAATAGGTATGTAAAGAAATCAGCAAATCAATGGCTACCTGTGTTTCTGTTGATCGAAACTGGATGATTCATATAAGCATCATCTTAATAATATCTAGCAGCTGAACATCTACATAGACCTATACATTTATTCAGTTAAGCAAGAAATTTTAAAGTAATGACTCTCTTCTGGGCACTGTGCTATGCACGACAGATAGAAAACTGGACCAGAGAGAAGACCTGCCCATGGAGCTCACACAGTAGCTGAGGTCAGGCACAAGAGTAGATGATGCCAGCCTTGGACAGTACATGACAGATGAAGGCACAGGGTGTGAAATAAACTATTAGGAGGGTCTCAGCTCAGAGAGTTAAGAAAGGCATCTGGTAAAGAATGTAAAAGCTGGAGTGGGGGTGATGAGGACTAAAGGTGGTTGGAAGAGGGAAAAGATAGAGGAGTACACACCTTGTCTTGGTGCATTTTGTAGTGAGGAAGGTGTCCTGACCAGGGCATAAATGGTGGAACATATAATGATGACCGATGAGGCTGGAGAAGACAGGGACAAGTTATCCTAAGGAGACAAGATCTTGCCTCATAGGAACAGGAAGCTCCCGAAGGAGTTTGGGACGGAGTAACTGGAACTGTAAGGAAGCTTTAGAAAGTTCTTCTGGGTGCTGTATGAAGATAGATTTGAGAGATGTTTTGGAATACAGGTACTCCTTTACTTTCGGTGGGGTTACATCCTGATAAACCCATTGTAAAGTCAAAAAATTACAAGTTGAAACATTATAAGCTGGGGACGGTGTACATGAGACTTTTCAGAGACATGTTTGACTCTATTGCAATAGTCCAGGCAACAGCTAGGAGGCTCTGCGCTGGAGTGATGTGGCCGGGACATGGAGCACAGAGGATCTGAACAGTGTTTGCTGTCTTGCCCGAACACACTTCAGTAGGCACTGTGTCCAAACAAATGCAGAACAGAGAACACACAGCAGGGTTTTGGGGTTTTTTTCCTTCCAAAAGTTATTAAGAGCTAAACTAGGGGTGGAAAACACAGTGTGACATTATAATACCCATTGTGGAGAATGCCAGCTTCAGCACATGGCAGAAGGGACGATGTTGTGCTGACACAGTGACAGAAAGAACATAGCTTTAAGTGATAAAATTACACTTATTAAACAAAGGCACTATTTTAGGCACCACGTTCCACTGGATGGGGCAGCAAAAACAGATGGTGCAATGCAAATTGCTGGACTATGGTTCTCCAGAAGTGTGTCCTAACTTAGAATTTGGAATCCTTCAACTTGCCAAGTGCTGACAACTCATTCTGCCTATTCCACCACATATTAATTTGCATCCACGTCCACTGTTTAGGTTTTTAATTATAGAAGAAATACAATCACACGGTAAAAATTTGAAGGAAATCACACATTAGAGTATAAATTAAAAAGTAAATTTCTTCCACTTCCACTACTACCTTCAGCTATAACTATACTTAACAATACCTCGCGGGTTCTTTTTGCGTTTTAATGGATATAAAACATTCATAAATCTATGTCCTTTTATAAATCTTTATTTTGATGTACGGAAATTCTCAGGAATAGAATTGTTTGTCTATGACTGTGTTCATTGAATTTTTAAAGCTTTTGCAAAACTGTTCTCCAAAAAAGTACTGCACACATTTTTTTCCGACCCAGAAGTTTTCAAAGTGTCTGCTTCCTTAAACTCTTGTCAACATGGAGTTTTAAACTTTAACATTTTTTCCAAACTGATACATGAAAATGCTTTTCATCTTTAGTCTTTACATATATTAAATTTTTTACTGACTTTTTATGTTCGTGTGGTAAAATTTACTCTTTCTGGAGTACAATTCTATGGATTTTCACAGACAATACAATGGTGTAATCACCGTAGCAATCACGGTGTGGCCCAGCTCTGTCACCCTCCACCTCTGCTCTCCATCATGACGCTCCACTGCCGTCAACACTGTTCCCAGCCCCCACTGGCAATCACTGATGTGTTTGTTCCTGTAATTTTGTCTTCTCCAGAAGGTACCATGAGTACATTGTTAGCTGCAGACTTGTCATAGATGGCCTTTATCGGAGTGAGTGAGTGCCCTAGTTTGCTAGTTTGATAATGATATTTTGTCATGAATGCATGTTAGATTTTGTTGATTGAGTCTTTCCCCATCTATTAAAATGATTATATGTCTTTTTCTTCTTTATTCAGTTGATATGGTGAATTACATTTTGAACATTATATTCCTGCTATAAATCCTACTTGGTCATTATTTATTATCCATTATTTTAGATGTAAAATGAATTTCTTATAAAGAGTTTATAGTCAGATCCTATTTTTAAAAAATGGTCTTTTAATTGTCTCTTTTAATAAATATGTTTGGATAACTTACATTTCATGTAATTATTGATATGGTTAAATTTTGTTTTACTGTTTTTAAAAAATCTGTTTTCTGTTTGCATGTTTGGCTCCTTTAGTTTATGTTCCACCATTCTGACTTTACTGCCTTCCTATGGAGTATGTTAATTTAGTGTTCTATTTTATCTATTTTGGGGGGTATATATATCTTTTTAATGATTGCTGTAGAAATTATAATTTTCCTTATAAGTTTCCTTAAAACCATGTTTTAACATCAAGTAAAAGCAAGAGCCTCACAGTCATATTGGTCACTTTACAGTCCCTCACTTACGTTATAGTTTTCCTATACATTATAACAACATACACAGAAAACATCACTATACAATGTTATGAGTTTTGTTTCCTTCCTTCCTTCCTTCCTTCCTCCCTCCCTCCCTCCCTCCCTCCCTTCCTTCCTTCCTTCCTTTCTCTTTCTGTCTCTTTCTCTCTCTCTTTCTTTCTTTCTTTCTTTTCTTGAGACAGGGTCTTGCTCTGTTGCCCTAGCTGGGGTGCAGCAGTACAATCATATAGCTCATTGCAGCCTCGACCTCCCATTCAAGTGTGCCTCCTGCCTCAGTCTCCTGAAGCACTGGGACTACAGGTACACACCACCATGCCCAGCTAATTTTTAATTTTTTTGTAGAGATGGGGCCTCACTATGTTGCCCAGACTGGTCTAAAACTGCTGGACTCAACTAATCCTCCTGGTCCCACCTTCCAAAGTGCTGGAATTATAGATGTGAGCCACCATGCCCGTCTGAGTTTTGCTTTCAATGGTCTTACATATTTTAAAGATTTCAAAAAAGAGTAAAGCAACCTTTTATTTTAATCCAGATAGTTACCTTTCTGAAGCTCTTTCTTCATTCTTTAAATTACAAGTTTCTTTCTGGTATAATTTCCTGTAGTCCTGAAGTATGACCTTTAAATTGTCGTTTGAAGAAATTCTACTGGCGGAAAATTCTCTTGGTTTCTTCATCTGTGAATGTAATTACTTATCTGTCAGTCCTGAGGGATATTTGTGCTGGATATAGAATTCTGCACTGAGTTCTTCTCTTTCAGCGCTTTCAATATCATGTTCCCTTGTGTTCTACCCTGTGTGATTTCTGATGAGAAATATGTGGACATTTGAATTCGAGTTTCCTTACTTCTTTTTTTTCTCTAGTTGTTTACATGATTTTCTTTAACTTTGCTTTTGAGAAGTTGGATTATTATGTATCTGGATGTGGTTTTCTTTGAGTTTATCCCATTTGAGGTTCATTGAGCTTCTTGAATCTGTAAATTTTTCAATTTTACCAGTTTCGGAAATGTTTGGACATTAGTAATACAATTTCTTTCTCTTCTGTTTCTGAGACTCCAGTGATATGAATGTTAGGCAAATGTGTCATTTTATTTTTTCTACAGATCACAAAAGTGCCATTTTTAACATTTTGTTCTCTCTTTTTTTCAGATTGGATCATTTATATTGATCTGTCTTCAAATTCACTGACTCTTCTACCATTTCTGTTATGCTACTAAACCTGCCCAGTGAATTTTTTATATAAATATTGTATTTTTAAGTTCTAAAATTTCATTTGTTTATTTCTTAGTTTCCATTTTCCTGCTGAGAATTGCTTGCATTTTTTTTGATAGTATCTTTACCTTGGACATAGTTACATGTGCTCCTTTAGCATCTTTGAATATTGTGTTGTGTAGGCTTGCAGTCCTTTTCAAATCCCAAGGAAAATGTTAATGTTTTCATTTTTTTGCAGCCAATCAACCCAGAAAGGGCAGATCACAGGTTCTTCCCTGCTTTTTGTGAGTACTGGCTCCACACTAATCTCCAATCTTAGATTAATTTCAAACCTTTTGTTCTGCTACTCTGGGTCCGTTCTGCACATGCGTCACTAAGGTATTAGTTTAAGACATAGGCACTAATTTAAATCTCAGTTTGGTTTCCAAAACCTTTGCTCTGTTGATTTGGGTCTGTTCTGCACCTCATAGCTCATGGATGAGCAAGGACTTTGTGTGGGTTCCTACACAGAATTCAGGGATCCCTTTCTCTTCTTAGGACTTCCCTCTCTGACCTGAAGGGGTGCCTTTTCTGATTCCTCTGGCTGGCAAGAAAAGTTTTAGGTCTCCACCCACTTAGTAAAGTATCTTATTTCTTCAGTTGTTGCAGCGATTTTTCCTTAATTCTATAAGTATGTGATCATATCACCTATTGATAATAATAGTGTTGCCATATTCTTTGCCAGTATTGGCCATGTCTTGGCAAATGCTTTACCAATATTGGTTTATGGAGAGGACCGCCTAAAGATGCAGTATCAAAGTTTTCCTTCCTTTCCAATTAAAAAGTACAGAAAAGTAGACAGAATAATACAAGGAACTCAAGTACTCCCTACCCACAATCAACAATTAACGTGGTGACGTTTTGTTTTCAGATTCGTAAAAAATCTTCTTACAGATATGTTTGCATCCTTCCCCGTTTTTCCTTCCCCAGGCCTAATTCCTGCCTTCTTCTCTAGAAGTATCCACTATTATGAATTTTTCTGTATTTATACTTTTTACGTGAGATAGATATACATATCGAACTAGCTATAGATACACAGATATTCATAAGTAATCTACAGTAATGTTAGTGATTTCATATTTTACAAAAATTGTTTTATACTATTATATGCTTTTTACACTCTGTTTTATGTTTTTGAGATTCGTCTGTGTTGAGATATTTAAATCTTGTTAATTCACTGAACAATGTTAATATGCCACAATTTGTTTATCTATATCTTTAATAGGAAAGAGTGGGTATTCTCTGTTTTTACACTGTTACTTGTAAGACTTATGAATTTGATGTAGTTTGTGCTATGTGACCTTCTCTGATGGTGCTAAATTATTCATCAGAGTGATTGTAGCAATACTATGCAGTCTCAGTGGCAACATGTAAACATATTATTCTTGTTTTTTTAAATCTGATTTCAGTGTAGCTTTGTAGTACAGGGTATTACTGTTCCGAGTGTGTGATTCTTACAGGTAGAACAAAACCTACAGGAAAGCAGTCTTTTGAATACTGCAGAAACAAGTTTTTTGAACACTAACTGTGTGGCCAGAATATCTTTTAGAAGATTTCAATTGATAAAACACACATGCAAAATATTATCTCAACAGGAGCTATTCAACGTGTGAATAGGAGTGGCTGGGGGTCAGACAGTCATATGTCTAGGCTCACCTCTGTCACTAAGTATAGAGAGGAGTTGAACAAATCATTTAACCTACGTTCTCTGAACTTCAGTTTACTTACTTATAATGTATTGGCAAACAAATATATTCCCTGATAATCTTACACATTAATTGTGAAGTTCTTTTATTATGAAAAATTTACAATGTAGAGAAAACGTGAAATAATTATGTATAAACATCAACATATCTTTCAAGTAAAGTGTTTTTTTTTTTTTCTGTAAAAGATTGGATATTAAATGTTTTAGGCGACTGGGCACAGTGGCTCATGCCTGTACTCACAGCACTTTGGGAGGCCAAGACAGGCAGATCACAAGCTCAGGAGTTCGAGACCAGCCTGGCCAACATAGTGAAACCCTGTCTCTACTAAACCTACAAAATTAGCCTGGCATGGTGGTGCATGCCTGTAGTCCCAGCTACTTGGGAGACTGAGGCAGGAGAATCACTTGAACCTGGGAGGCGGAGGTTGTGGTGAGTCAAGATCATGCCACTGCACTCCAGCCTGGGCAATAGAGTAAGACTCCGTCTCAAAAAAAAAAAAAAAAGAAAATGTTTCAGGCTTTGCAAGTCATAGTCTCCATCTCAACTACCCAGTTCTGACACTAGTACAAATGCAGCCCTAACTGTCCCTAAGTGAGCCATGATGACTGTGTTCTAATAGGTCTTTATGAACAACGGAATTGGAATTACATAGAATTTTCACATGCCATAAAACATTATTCTTCTTTCCAGTTTTATCAACATCAAAAACAGTAAAATCTATCCTTAGCTCATATACAGTAGACAGTTGGCCAGAATTGGTCCATGAGCCATGGTTTGCTGAACCCCTGCTCTAAGTAGATTTAATAATTGTTGGGCTGGGCACGGTGGCTCACACCTGTAATCCCAGCACTTTGGGAGGCTGAGGCAGGTGGATCACGTGGTCAGGAGATTGAGACCATCCTGGCTAACACAGTGAAACCCCGTCTCTACTAAAAATACAAAAAATTAGCTGGGCGTGGTGGCAGCACCTGTAGTCCCAGCTACTCAGGAGGTTGAGGCAGGAGAATGGCATGAACTGGGGATGTGGAACTTGCAGTGAGCTGAGATCGCACTACTGCACTCCAGCCTGGGTGACAGAGAGAGACTCCGTCTCAATAAATAAATAAATAAATAATAATTGTTAATATTTTGCCATATTTTCTATGTAAACCATTTGAATGATTTTAGTGCAAACCATTTGAAGAGAGATGATATCCCTAGTCTCTTTTAGTCTAAAATAGTCCATGCTTTTCTTCCCCATCATCTTTATTTTTCGAAGTCAGGGCTGATTGTTGTGTCTAGTGTCCAACACTCTGGAATTACAGGAATTTTTCCTTGTTGGGTATTTAATGTTTCTCTCTATTTATATTATTTTCTGTGAATTAAAGTTGAGTCTAGATGACTTTTTAGATTCAGGGTAAACATTTTTGGCGAGAGTTCTTCCTAGGCAGTGCTGTGCACTTCATATCTCGTCTCATCTGGAAGCGCATAACATCTGGCTGTCCCAGGTGGAACCTGACAGATTCTCCATCATGAAGATGCACCATCCTTTTGCAATCAGCAAGTCAGCTCTGCAGGGACTCTTTGGCACCTTGCAAATATCCTATTTCCCAATTGCCATTCCTCTAAGGGTTTTAGCATTCATTGATGTTCATCTGAATCAATTGTTAGATTGGAGAATGTTTTTAATTGCTCTACAGATGGAAAGAATCTATTTATTTAAAAGGAATGTATAAGTACTACCACGACTTCGTAGAAACTATTACTCAGATAGCTTCGTGTGGGACAGTAGTCCTGGTCTTACGTACTGTAGGTGTCTGTGGAGTGAATCAAGGTGTTTGGGGGCAGGAGGAAAATCAGTTAGCCCAGTGGACTCGGCCTCCCAAAGTGCTGGGATTACAGACGTGAGCCACTGTGCCCAGCCCAACAATTATTAAATCTACTTAGAGCGGGGGTTCAGCAAACCGTGGCTCATGGACCAATTCTGGCCAACTGCCTACTGTCTATGAGCTAAGGATGGATTTTACTGTTTTCAATCTTTTATAAATAAAAGATTCAAGGCATTCATAAAGCTCCAGCTTCTTTCTGCTGTCACCATGACAACAGAAGCAAGTCTGGCTGAAAGCTTGTCAGTTCATTAGGGCTTCTTATGCTTATGCTCCCAGTTCCATTGAGAGGAAAATCCTTAACACTTATGATATTTAGATTAAATACAAGTGCCAGGGGGCTGGAGGACAGGGTGGCTTGTAAAGATGTGTCCTGCGAACTCCATTTGGCCAGGGATGACCTCAACACTGTTTTTTTTCTTTATTTAAAATAACAAGGTTACTATTTGCTACAATAGCGAATGCCTTGTTATTTTAAAAGTGTGGGTTTTCTTTTTTTAATAGCTTCACTCTGTATTATACTAATTGGATAGAGTGCATGTAAAAAAGAAAGAAAAGACTTACCTCCTTGGGGAAATTAAACAGCCAAGTGCTGAAAAAGCCAGTCCGTGAGGCTTCTGTTTTTGGGGATAAGAAGGAGCAAACATACCTTTCCCTATGTGTTCCACTAAGTAAAGCTAAAATCCCATCCCCGGACATTGTGTATACACCAAATACAAGACTGCAGGGTGTAGAGGAAAAGGCAGAGCTACTAGGGACCTGGGGACTGAGGAATGTTCCAGGGTTCAGTTCATCTGGCTTTCTTTTTGATGTGTATATCCAGGACTGCCTTCTGGAGTAGCTAGGAACCCCAAACACCAAGAAACACAGACAAGAAAAGCCCCAAGAAAAACCAGCCCCCTCTAGTTAAAGGGCCAGGAAAGGGACAGCCTAGCAAGACAGGGTGATAACTTTTAGGCAAAAACTCCAGCTAAACCCCATAGAAAAGCTGCAGTTTACCCCTGGTAAACTGCAGTTTTCTTTAGGCAAAAAGCTTAGTTTTTGCCCAGGCAGCTGCAGCTGACCCCAGCGTCATCTCTCTAGCGGGAAGCCTGAGTCTCCCGCCCCACCCAGCAGTCATAAGGTGCCCCGTCCCCAGTGGGACATTATACTACTTTTAGATAAAAGCTAATCACTGGGAAAATTGGATAAAGGATACATAGGGCCTCTCTGTGCTATTTTTTGCAACTTCTTATTATCATTTCAAAACGAAAAATTAAATAAAAATGGCCAGTCGGTTGGACGACATTTTTCCTTTTTCATGTGGGGGCTCCACAGTCGCCTTGATGTCCATTGACTGGGCTTGGTGTCTTCTGGTAAACGACTGGGATGAAGAGCTGCTGGCCTATTTAATCTGATACAGTGTCCCTAAGTGTCAGGTTTGGACAGGGTGCTGCTTAGCACCGGGCAAGTTCATATTTACCGGAAAGATCCAGGGAACCTTTTGGTGCATCTACAGAAAAATCATCTGTGTTTATGAACAAGAGCCTCTGAAAGAAACAGGCATCAGGGACAAAGACAGGAAGCTTGGGAAACACTTTCATAACAAAACTCCACTCCATTCAATAAGAAGTCCCGATTCCCTTTCTTTCATCATTTATTTCAATGTAATTCAATACAAATTTCATGTCAGGATGACGACATCTGAGAGGGCAGATGGCAAAGGGGAGCCCCACTTTCAGCCTGCAGAAAATACTCACCCAGCACCCCTCACGACGCTAGGACAGGAAACACCCGTGGCCAAGACAGACAAGGTCCGTTTCCAAGGAACTGCCGTGAAAGTGTCACACCTAGGACGTTGCGTGGAAGCTTCTAGAAGCAGAGGAATGGAGCCATTTGGAAGGAACCGGGCTTTCTAGCCTGCAGCAGAATGAAACATAGCGGTCCCAAGAACCCAAGAAAAGTTTAACAGGGACAGTGGATTAGACTTGCCTCTCCCGATTCAAATCTGGAAACTGGTGGGAAATTTTCTACCACATTGTGCATAAAAAAGCAGGCTGCCTTAAGGAAAGTTCAGCTCGTCTTCCTTACATGTTTGCACAAAGATCACATTTTGTGAATACTGTGGACCAGCAAGCTCCCTCTCACGGCACCATGTCTAGACCCTTTGCCTGGTATTGGGCTCACCAGATGCTGGGCACCGCCCGCCGCCCCCTCCACCGCCCTGATTCTGCTGGCTGGAATTGCCGGATGAGACAGGAGACAGGTAGGTGTGAATGTCAGATCCACGGCGAGCCCATTTTTAGTGCAAGCCTGGTCCTTGCAGTATTTGTCCTGCATTTGCACTTGCCAAATCTGGGAACCTCAGTTTCAGTGCACCCCTATCTCAGCTTCTTTGTTCTTTGGTTTCTACAGCTCCTGAAACTTTCAGAAAAAGGCTAGAGGATCACTCGATACTCTTCAGTCTCCTGTGCAGAGAGCTGGGAATGTTTAAGAATTCGCCTTCTCCCAGGACAACGGTGGACTGTGACTCACTGGTGCAGGGAGCGCATACTTAGCTCTCCTGCCTGTGTGGAGACAGTCTGAGGTGCAAGCCAGCTCCAGAGCTCCTGGGGACCAGATAGGCGGGGAATTGTCTGAGGTTGCACCCTGGCTTGATTCCTTCCCCTTCCCTCTTCTGCTTCCCACACCTCCTTACAGCTTTCCCTGTAGGGGACCCTTCCCTGATGAGTCACATGCAGGTGAATCTTATTACCAGAGTCCACTTCAGGGGAATGCAGCTCAAGACCATTCTGAAATAGAAGATGAGAAAATATCACTTGAGGCTAGGAGTTCGAGGTCAGCCGGGGCAACATAGCAAGACCCCCATTTCTACAAAAAATTTTAGATAAGAAAATTAGCCAGGCGTGGTGGTGCATGCCAGTAGTCCCAGCTACCTGGAAGGCTGAGGAAGGAAGATCACTTGAGCCCAGGAAGTCCAGGCTGCAGTGAGCTGAGATCCCACTGCTGCACTCCAGCCTGGGCAACAGAGCCAGACTCTGTCTGAAAAAAAAAAAAGGTGGGTGAGAAAATAGAAAATAGATTTAGCCCTGACGAGTTGGTCCCCATGGTGTGAAAACTGCCTAAATAGACACAAACTCTGGAAATTCTTTCCTCAGATTACGGTTTGATGTTATTAATAGTAGATACGGCTTAGAGCGAATCCTCAAAACCCAACAGTATTGTTTATAACACGAAGTCTTTCTGAGAGTCAGAGTATTCTATTCTAAAGAAAAGTCAAGAAAGAGTTCTAAATACAGGGTCTCTGGGGAGCCACGCAGGCCCCTCATTCCTGCCTGGGCCTACCACTGGCTGAGCAGCCAGGAGGTCCTGGGACCTTGTGGGGACTCCACTCTTGAGGGCCCCACATGGATTGGGCCCCAGCGTGTTGCGAGGGCACCCAAACTTCAGCGGGCGCCAGCGTCCCCATCGGCGCCTTACTTTTGTAAAATTATCTCCGTGTGGGACTTTTTAGTTTTTTAAATTTTACCTTAAGTTCCAGGATACATGTGCAAACGTGTACGTTTGTTTCACAGATATATGCGTGCCATGGTGGTTTGCTGCAGCTATCAACCCTTCACCTAGGTATTAAGCCCTGTATGCATTAGCTAGTGTCCTGGTGCTCTCCATAAGCCCCGCCCCACCCCCACAGGCCCCAATGTGTGTTGTTTCAATCCTTGTGTCCATGTGTTCTCATTATTCAACTACTACTCTTGATTGAGAACATGCAGTGTTTGGTTTTCTGTTCCTGTGTTAGTTTGCTGAGGACAATGGCTTCCAGCTTCATCCATGTCTCTGCAAAGGACGTGATCTCATTCCTTTTTATGGCTGCACAGTATTCCATGGTGTATATGTATGGTGTATATGTGCCACATTTTCTTTACCCATTCTATCATTGATGGGCATTTGGGTTGGTTCTATGTCTGCTATTGTAAATAGTGCTGCAATAAACATACATATGCATGTATCTTTATAGTAGAATGATTTATACTCCTTTGGGTATACACCCAGTAATAAAATTGCTGGGTCAAACGGTATTTCTAGATCCTTGACGAATTGCCACACTGTCTTTCACAATGGTTGAGCTAATTTACATTCCCACCAACAGTTTAAAAGCATTCCTATTTCTCCACAGCCTCAACCACATCCATTGTTTCTTGACTTTTTAATAATTGCCATTTTGACTGATGTGAGATGGTATCTCGTTGTGGTTTTGATTTGCATTTCTCTAGCAATCAGCGATGTTGAGTTTTTTTTCACGTTTGTTGGCTGCATAAATGTCTTCTTTTGAGAAGTGGCTGTTCATATCTTTGCCCACTCTTTGATGGGGTTGTTTTTTTCTTGTAAATTTGTTTCAGTTCCGATATGGTTTATCTGTGTCCCCACCCAAATCTCATCTTGAATTCCCATGAGTTGTGGGAGGGACCCAGTAGGAG
>NW_012102332.1:1003189-1015937 GCF_000951045.1 Mandrillus leucophaeus
GAATTCGCCTTCTCCCAGGACAACGGTGGACTGTGACTCACTGGTGCAGGGAGCGCATACTTAGCTCTCCTGCCTGTGTGGAGACAGTCTGAGGTGCAAGCCAGCTCCAGAGCTCCTGGGGACCAGATAGGCGGGGAATTGTCTGAGGTTGCACCCTGGCTTGATTCCTTCCCCTTCCCTCTTCTGCTTCCCACACCTCCTTACAGCTTTCCCTGTAGGGGACCCTTCCCTGATGAGTCACATGCAGGTGAATCTTATTACCAGAGTCCACTTCAGGGGAATGCAGCTCAAGACCATTCTGAAATAGAAGATGAGAAAATATCACTTGAGGCTAGGAGTTCGAGGTCAGCCGGGGCAACATAGCAAGACCCCCATTTCTACAAAAAATTTTAGATAAGAAAATTAGCCAGGCGTGGTGGTGCATGCCAGTAGTCCCAGCTACCTGGAAGGCTGAGGAAGGAAGATCACTTGAGCCCAGGAAGTCCAGGCTGCAGTGAGCTGAGATCCCACTGCTGCACTCCAGCCTGGGCAACAGAGCCAGACTCTGTCTGAAAAAAAAAAAAAGGTGGGTGAGAAAATAGAAAATAGATTTAGCCCTGACGAGTTGGTCCCCATGGTGTGAAAACTGCCTAAATAGACACAAACTCTGGAAATTCTTTCCTCAGATTACGGTTTGATGTTATTAATAGTAGATACGGCTTAGAGCGAATCCTCAAAACCCAACAGTATTGTTTATAACACGAAGTCTTTCTGAGAGTCAGAGTATTCTATTCTAAAGAAAAGTCAAGAAAGAGTTCTAAATACAGGGTCTCTGGGGAGCCACGCAGGCCCCTCATTCCTGCCTGGGCCTACCACTGGCTGAGCAGCCAGGAGGTCCTGGGACCTTGTGGGGACTCCACTCTTGAGGGCCCCACATGGATTGGGCCCCAGCGTGTTGCGAGGGCACCCAAACTTCAGCGGGCGCCAGCGTCCCCATCGGCGCCTTACTTTTGTAAAATTATCTCCGTGTGGGACTTTTTAGTTTTTTAAATTTTACCTTAAGTTCCAGGATACATGTGCAAACGTGTACGTTTGTTTCACAGATATATGCGTGCCATGGTGGTTTGCTGCAGCTATCAACCCTTCACCTAGGTATTAAGCCCTGTATGCATTAGCTAGTGTCCTGGTGCTCTCCATAAGCCCCGCCCCACCCCCACAGGCCCCAATGTGTGTTGTTTCAATCCTTGTGTCCATGTGTTCTCATTATTCAACTACTACTCTTGATTGAGAACATGCAGTGTTTGGTTTTCTGTTCCTGTGTTAGTTTGCTGAGGACAATGGCTTCCAGCTTCATCCATGTCTCTGCAAAGGACGTGATCTCATTCCTTTTTATGGCTGCACAGTATTCCATGGTGTATATGTATGGTGTATATGTGCCACATTTTCTTTACCCATTCTATCATTGATGGGCATTTGGGTTGGTTCTATGTCTGCTATTGTAAATAGTGCTGCAATAAACATACATATGCATGTATCTTTATAGTAGAATGATTTATACTCCTTTGGGTATACACCCAGTAATAAAATTGCTGGGTCAAACGGTATTTCTAGATCCTTGACGAATTGCCACACTGTCTTTCACAATGGTTGAGCTAATTTACATTCCCACCAACAGTTTAAAAGCATTCCTATTTCTCCACAGCCTCAACCACATCCATTGTTTCTTGACTTTTTAATAATTGCCATTTTGACTGATGTGAGATGGTATCTCGTTGTGGTTTTGATTTGCATTTCTCTAGCAATCAGCGATGTTGAGTTTTTTTTCACGTTTGTTGGCTGCATAAATGTCTTCTTTTGAGAAGTGGCTGTTCATATCTTTGCCCACTCTTTGATGGGGTTGTTTTTTTCTTGTAAATTTGTTTCAGTTCCGATATGGTTTATCTGTGTCCCCACCCAAATCTCATCTTGAATTCCCATGAGTTGTGGGAGGGACCCAGTAGGAGGTAATTGAATCATGGGGGCGCATCTTTCCCATGCTGTTCTCATGATAGTGAATAAGCTTCATGAGATCCGATGGTTACTATAAGGGGGAGTTTTCCTGCACAAGTTCTCTTTGCCTGCCACCATTCACATAAGATGCGCCTCGCACCTCCTTGCCTTCCGCTACGATTATGAGGCCTCCCCAGCCACGTGGAACTGTGAGTCCAGTTAAACTTCCCTCTTTTGTAAATTTCCCAGTCTCGGGTACGTCTTTATCAGCAGCATGAAAATGGACTTGTAAATCTGGATATTAGACCTTTGTCAGGTGGGTAGATTGCAAAACTTTTCTCCCATTCTGTGGGTTTCCTGTTCACTCTGATGACGGTTTCTTTTGTTGTGCAGAAGCTCTTTAGTTTAATTAGATCCCATTTGTCAATTTTAGCTTTTACTGCAATTGCTTTGGCATTTTTGTCATGAAGTATTTGCCCATGCCTATGCCCTGAATGGTATTGCCTAGGTTTCCTTCTAGGTTTTTATGGTTTTTGGTTTTACATTTAAGTCTTTAATCCATCTTGAGTTAATTTTTGCATAATATATAAGGGAGGAGTCCAGTTTCAGTTTTCTGCATATGGTTAGCCAGTTTTCCCAGCACCACTTATTAAATAGGGAATCCTTTCCCCATTGCTTATTTTTGTCAGGTTTGTCGAAGAATAGATGGTTGTAGATGTATGTTGTTATTTCTGAGGTCTCTGTTCTGTTCCATTGGTCTATATGTCTGTTTTGGTACCAGTACCATATTGTTTTGGTTACTGTAGCCCTGTAGTGTAGTTTGAAGTCAGGTAGTGTGATGCCTCCAGCTTTGTTCTTTTTGCTTAGGATCGTCTTGGCTCTTTTTTGGTTCCATATGAAATTTAAAATAGTTTTTCTAATTCTGTGAAGAATGTCAATGGTAGTTTGATGGGAATAGCATTGAATCTATAAATTACTTTGTGCAGTATGGCCATTTTCACGATATTGATTTTTCCTATTCATGAGGATGGAATGTTTTTCCATTTGTTTGTGTCCTCTCTTATTTTCTTGAGCAGTGGTTTGTAGTTCTTCTTGAAGAGTTCCTTCACTTCCCTTGTTAGCTGTATTCCTAGGTATTTTATTCTCTTTGTAGCAATTGTGAATGGGAGTTCATTCATGATTTGGCTCTCTGCTTGTCTATTGTTGGTGTATAGGAAAGCTTGTCATTTTTGCACGTTGATTTTGTATCCTGAGACTTTGCTAAAGTTGTTTATCATATCAGTTTAAGGAGTTTTTAGGCTGAGATGATGGGGTTTTCTAAATACAGGATCATGTCATCTGCAAACAGAGACAATTTGACTTCCTCTCTTCCTATTTGAATACCTTTATTTCTTTCTTTGTCTAATTGCCCTGGCCAGAACGTCCAATACTAAGTTGAATAGGAGAGGTGAGAGAGGGCAACCTTGCCTTGTGCTGGTTTTCAAAGGGAATGCTTCCAGCTTTTGCCCATTCTGTATGATATTAGCTGTGTGTTTGTCATAAATAGCTCTTATTATTTTGAGATATGCTCCACCAATACCTAGTTTATCGAAAGTTTTTAACATGAAGGAATGTTGAATTTTATCAAAGGCCTTTTCTGCAACTATTGAGATAATCATGTGGTTTTTGTCATTGTTCTGTTTATGAAATGAATTACATTTATTGATTTGTGTATGTTGAACCAGACTTGCATCCCAGGGATGAAACCAACTTGATCCTGGTGGATAAGCTTTTTGATGTGCTGCTGAATTTGGTTTGCTGGTATTTTATTGAGGATTTTTGCATCAATGTTCATCAGGGATATTGGCTTGAAGTTTTCGTTTTTTTGTTGTGTCTCTGCAAGGTTTTGGTATCAGGATGATGCTGGCCTTGTAAAATGATTTAGGGAGGAGTCCCTCCTTTTCAATTGTCTGAAATAGTTTCAGAAGGAATGGTACCAGTTCCTCTTTGTACCTCTGGCAAGATTAGACTGTGAATAGGCTGTGAATCCATCTGGTCCTGGACGTTTTTTTTTTTTTTTTGGTTGGTAGGCTATTAATTATTGCCTCAATTTAAGAAGTAGAATTCAGGTATTCTACTTCTTCCTGGCTTAGTCTTGTGAGGGTGCATGTGTCCAGGAATTTATCCATATCTTCTAGTTTGTTTGCATAGAGGTGTTTATAGTATTCTCTAATAGTAGTTTGTATTTTTGTGGAGTCGGTGGTGATATCCCCTTTATCATTTTTTATTTTGTTTATTTGATTCTTCTTTCTTTTCTTCTTTATTAGTCTAGCTAATAGTCTATTTCATTAATTTTTTCAAAAAACCAGTTCCTGGATTCATTGATTTTTTGAATGGCTTTTCATGTCTCTATCTCCTTCAGTTCTACTGTGATCTTAGCTATTTCTTGTCTTCTGCTAGATTTGAATTTGTTTGCTCTTGCTTCTCTACTTCTTTTAATTGTGATGTCAGGGTGTCAATTTGAGATATTTCTAGCTTTCTGATGTGGGCATTTAGTGCTATAAATTTTCCTCTTAACACTGCTTTAGCTGTGTTGCAGAGATTCTACTACGTTGTCTCTTTGTTCTCATTGGTTTCAAATAACTTCTTGATTTCTGCCTTAATTTCATTATTTACCCAGGAGTCATTCAGGAGCAGGTTGTTCAATTTCTTTGTACTTGTGTTGTTTTGAGTGAGTTTCTGAATCCTGAGTTTAATTTGATTGCTCTGTGGTCTGAGAGACTATTTGTTATGATTTCAGTTTTTTTTTGCATTTTCTGAGTGAGGAGTGTTTTACTTTCAATTATGTGGTCAATTTTAGAATAAGTGCCATGTGGCACTGTGAAGAATGTATATTCTGTTGATTTGGGATAGAGAGTTCTGTAGATGTCTGTTAGGTCCACTGGATCCAGAGCTGAGTTCAAGTCCTGGATATCCTTGTTAATTTTCTGTCTTGTTGATCTAATATTGACAGTGGGGTGTTAAAGTCTCCCAGTATTATTGTTTGGGAGTCTCTGTAGGTCTCTAAGAATTTGTTTTATGAATCTGGGTGCTCTTCTATTGGGTGCATATATATTTAGGATAGTGAGCTTATTGCATTGATCTCTTTACCATTATGTAATGCCCTTCTTTATCTTTTTTGGTCTTCGTTGGTTTAAAGTCTGTTTTGTCAGAGACTAGGATTGCAACCCCTGCTTTTTTTTTTTTTTTTTTTTTTTTTTTTTTTTTTTCCATTTGCTTGGTAAGTTTTCTTCCAACCCTTTATTTTGAGCCTATGTATGTCTTTGCATGTGAGATGGGTCTCCTGAATACAGCACACCCATGGGTCTTTAATCTTCGTCCAATCTGCCAGTCTGTGTCTTTTAATTGGGGGCATTTATCCCATTTACATTTAAGGTTAATATTGTTATGTGTAAATTTATCCTGTCATCATGATGCTATCTGATTATTTTGCACACTAGTTGATGCAGTTTCTTCATGGTGTCATTGGTCTTTATATTTCGGTGTGTTTTTGCAGTGGCTGGTACCAGTTTTTCCTTTCCATATTTAGTGCTTCCTTCAGGAGCTCTTGCAAGACAAGCCTGGTGGTGACAAAGTCCCTCAGCATTTGCTTGTCTGAAAAGGATTTTATTTTTCCTTTGCTTATGAAGCTTAGTTCATCTGGATATGAAATTCTGGGTTGAAAATTCTTTTTTTTTAAGAATGTTGAATATTGGCCTCCACTCTCTTCTGGCTTGTAGGGTTTCTGCTGAGAGATCTGCTGTTAGTCTTATGGGCTTCCCTTTGTAGGTGACCTGATCTTTCTCTCTGATTGCTCTTAACAGTTTTTCCTTCATTTCAACCTTGGAGAAGCTGACGATTATGTGTTTTGGGTTGATCTTCTTGTGGAGTATCTTAGTGGTATTCTCTGTATTTCCTGAATTTGAATGTTGACCTGTCTTGCTAGGTTGGGGAAGTTCTCCTGGATAGTATCCTGAAAGGTGTTTTCCAACTTGGTTCCATTCTCCCCATCTCTTTCTGGTACACCAATCAATTGTAGATTTGGTCTTTTTACATAGTCCCATATTTCTTGGAGGTTTTGTTCATTCCTTTTCATTCTTTCTTCTCTAATCCTGTTTGCCTGCCTTATTTCAGCAAGATGGTCTTCAATCTCTGATATTCTTTCTTCTGCTTGATTGATTTGGTTATTGATACTTGTGTGTGCTTCACAAAGTTCTTATGCTGTGTTTTTCAGCTCTATCCAGTTATTTATGTTCCTCTCTAAACTGGTTATTATAGTGAGCAGCTCCTGTAACCTTTTATCAAGGTTCTTAGCTTCTCTGCATTGAGTTAGAACATGCTCCTTTTCCACAGCAGTGTTTTTTATTATTCATCTTCTGAAGCCTACTTCTGTCAATTCATCCATCTCATTCTCTGTTCAGTTCTGTGCCCTTGCTGGAGAGGTATTGCAATCATTTGGAGGAGAAGAGGCACTCTGGCCTTTTGGGTTTTCAGCATTTTTTTTCATTGATTCTTTCTCATCTTCATGGGTTTGTCTAGTTTCGATCTTTGAGGCTGCTGATCCTCAGATGAGGTTTTGTGGGGACTTTTTTGTTGATGCTGTTGTTGTTGCTTTCTGTTTGTTTGTGTTTCTTTCAATAGTCAGATCCCTCTTCTGTAGGGTCAGTGTGGTTTGCTGGGGATTCACTTCAGACCCTGTTCATCTGGTTCACTCCTGCACCCGGAGGTGCCACTCAAGGAGGCTGGAGAACAGCAAAGATGGGTGCCTGCTCCTTCCTCTGGGATTTCTGACCTTGAGGGACACCAACCTGATGCCAGTAGGAATGCTCCTGTGTGAGGTGTCTGCCAACTCCTGTTGAAGGGTCTCACCCAGTGGGGTGGCAAGGGGAGCAGGACCAGTTTAACCAAGCACTTGGCTGTCCCTTGGTGGAAGAAGTGGCTGTGCTGGGGGGAAACTCACTCTTTTGCACTGCCTGGGTTCCTCAAAACTAGCAGGAGAAAAGACTAAGTCTGCTGGTTTGTGGAGACTACAGCCACCCTTCCCGCTAGGGGCTCAGGCCCAGGGAGCTCAGAGTTCTATCCCTGAGCCCCTGGCTGGAGTTGCTGGAGTTCCTGTAGGGAGGCCCTGCCCAGTGAGGAGGGAGGGGTCAAGGTCAGGCCTGAAGAGGCACTCTGACTGCAGTCTGGCACAGCCGGCATGTTGGGCTGTGGGGAATACCTCCTGGGACCAAGCCGTCCAGCCTCCCTGGTTCCAGCAGCGGAAGAGTACAGCCTGGAGATATAGAGATGTGTGGGACATTTTTAAATGCCTCTGGTCAGTTGCTTTCTCCCCTCTTGTCACCAAAATGAGTCCCAGGAAGCTCCTGAGCATCTCCGGCCCTCACGCCCACCCTGCCCTATTCCGAGGCGGGGCAGATGGCAGAGGATACAGCTCCTGTCCCTCCTAAGTGCCTGGAAGAGGCAGAAAACAAAGCAAAAGCCATGCTAGACACCACAGAGGGGCATTTGACACCCAATAAAAGGTGTTTCATTCTTCCAGGGGGAATACACTTTAAGACAAAACATTTTCACAGACAGGCAGGTGGAGGGGATGAAGAAATTTGACTCAGGGGTCATGCCAGCTTGGGGAGCTGTGTGGGTGCATTTGAGTGACATGCCTGCTTGCTGGCATGGCAACAGCTCCACTCTGGTTTTCTTTCCTTCAGTCCCTCCTGAAAATGGTGCAGGTAAAGGATCTGGGCTTGCTTTTGTTTTTTCTTGTCTCAAGCATAATGGGCTTTTCTTGCTCCTGAGACCGGTCTCAGGAGCAGGTAGGAGACATCCCCTGGAAACACGTGAACAAAGCACTAAAATCAGTCGTTTCCATTGATTGGATGCCTATAGCATAACAAGAACTTTATATATATGTGTGTAATATGTGTATATGTATATATATCATATGTGTATATGATCTCATTTAATTTATTATTATATACATTTTATAGTGAGGAAAATCAAGACTTCAGGAATTAGCTTGCTCAAGTTTAGTTAAGTAGCGAGGGAGGAGCTGGGATTCTAGCCCTGTTTGTCTGTTTACAAAGTCCCGCATCTACTCCTTGCACAGAACTAGTAGGACTAGCACTTCTCTTTTTGTCCATCTAAAAGAGAAGCCACAGGAAGGGGCCCTGACATATAAGCCCTTTTCTCCAGTTTCCACTGGTGGCCCCAGCCAGCTTTAGTTTCCATGACTGATTTGTTGTAAATAAAACCTTGGAGGTGTGCGGTCAGGGATTTCACCAAGCACCCATCCCTGCTCTGGATAGGAAGGCAATTGTCTCCCGACAAGGAAAAAGTTGAGCTTGTATTTGGATCGATGTGTTTGTTACTTAAACAAAGACAGCATCAACTAAGAACTGGAACAAAATGTCCCCTGTGCTCTGAAATTCCACTGTTATGAAATATTGTCTGAGCTACCACGGCACTGATGAGGTTACCTTTTAATATACAGACACAACTATGTGGAATCCCAGTCGATTTCTTGCTGAACTATTATAAAACGTTGTTTACCTTCATGTCATTTTTTTTTTTAATGTTTGCTTTCCACTCTCATCCAGACTGCACCAAGCCGATGACTGACCTACTTTCGCTGCAGTGCTGGGTTTGCTTTCAATTATAGCAATTACAGTGCCCAGATCACTGGCATCATCCCCAGGATGTCGCGTTTTTTCTTCATGTTATTGTTACCCAGATTACACACCTTTTGTGCCAACATGAAGCCTTCTAATGACCCAGGGATGGGGCTGGCGGTGCTATAGACACGTTAGAGGTCAGTGCAAGTCTGTTTTCAGGGTTTTTCCAGTGGCTGCTGGGCTGACTCCATTGTGGAGAACTGATACTTGTGCTGCCCTATAATGTCCTAGACAAGGAAGGATTCTTTAAGGAGACCCAGCTTTAAGGAGAGTGAGCCATTTGAGTTCTAAAAGAGTTTTCAGAGTGAAACTAAAATCTTGCCAGAAAGAACTAATTTCCAAATGCCTTGTTCTTCCTTCTTTCTCCTTCTCTCCTTTGCTGCCTTCCTTCTCTTCTTACTGTTAATGTCTATCTTAGTCGCCTCAAGTGGACATAATAAATATTGAGACTGGATGGCTTAAACAACAACATTTATTTCTTGCAGTTCAGGAGTCTGGAATTCCAAGATCAAAGTGCCAGCAGATTCGGTGTCTGGTGAGGGCCCACCACTTGGTTCACAGTTGGCCATCTTCTCATTGTATCCTCACATGGTGGAGGGCACAGAGAGGAGCAAGCTCTCTCCTGTATCTTCTTATAAGGGCACTAAGCCCACTCATGAGGGCCCTATCCTCATGACCTAATCATCTTCCAAAGGTTTCATCTCCTAACATCAGTCCACTGGGAATTGGGCCTCAACATATGAATTTTGGAGACACCCAAACATCCCATTAATGGTAGTACCCAAATGTAAAACATCTATTGAGCAACCTGTTTACAAGAACTGGCAATAATAGTAATAGGTACCATTTATGGAGGTTGCACTATAGGTAAGAATTAACTCTGTTCATCTTTCTGTCAATCCTAAACAGTCAGGATTCTTATTAACCCTACTTTTCAGATAGAAAAACTGTGGCAGATGGAGATAGGTGAACTAACCTTTCTGAGTTGCAGGAGCAGGGTTCTGATGCAGGTGATCTGCAGCCTCCGCAGTGAGCTCTTCCGTTGCCAGAACACAGTAGAACGCCAGTGTAGACAGCTGCCTGGGGAGTGGCCCCCACCCCCACAGAGCTCAAGGGAGGCTGGGAGTCTAACATCACAAAGTCACAAAGCTTTACCACTCAGAGGGAAACCAGCCCCAAATTAATTAAATTGATAGTATAGAAAAGAGGGTGGTGATTAACGCTTCTTATTCTTCTAGTTTGATGAAACACACATAGGCAAATCTAATTAATTCTCACCTCCACAGTAGGGCCTGGGATGACTCAGACAGCGAGGTGCAGAATTAAATCTCGGATGCTTCCTATAGGAAAGCTGAGTGTGTGGCCCTACCTAACAGAACTCCATTTTCAAGTTTCAAGCCCCTTCCAGAAGCAAACACTAATTTACTTAGAAATCCTTGATAAGCTAATTACAAATCACTCTCACCTACTCATTAGAGTAACTCCCCCAAGGAATTTCCCCTTCCTTTAGCTCCATACTAATTACAGGTTTATTCTTAAAGTACGGCAGAATGGTAAAGATGAGTGATCAGGGTTGGAATCCAGACCCTTCCATTCACTGACTGTAATTTTGGACAAGTTACTTAGCTTTTGTGAGTCTCAGGTTTTTTACCTGTAACATAGTGATAACTATATCCTTCTCTGGTCTGCAGGCTGTGAAGAAATGATGGTCAATTCCTCTGATGAGGCCAGGGACAGTTTGCAATACACATTGCTGGTTGGTACTCATGCATCTGGATTTTGACTTTTCATTAATTCCAACTGCTCTCCTTCTAATACACATAAATATGAGAGGATTTCTCTTGTTTCTTTCATTACTCACACAGATTTCTTTCAGTAAAGAAATCTATCTAATACTGTGCAGTGATTATCCTGGTACTCCATTGAAGTTGTTTAATTATAAAATGGTGAGGGCAGAAGTGAGACCAGAGATTTCTCTCCACATCAGTAGTTAGAGAGGAATGTGTCCCCTCCCATCGCGTCACATGAATCAGACTAGTTTTTCAAAGGCTGTAAGGAATTCTGTGGTTTATTGATACATCTTTTCTTCTCTGATAGTCAGAAGAGCAGTTTCCTTGCTTTTTAGGATATTTATAAAGAATGACCTTTCGTCTTTGCTAAGTGGCTCTTGTGACCATCTGCTCCATGAAACACGGGGATTCGTCGGACATTACACCTGCGCACTTTTGTCTTTCAGTCTGGGTGGGAGGAAAAGCCAGTGTTGGGGTAGAGTTCAGTGGGCCTCAGCGAAGGTGAGACAAAGTGCTGATGGGCCCAAAGACGGAGAACCAAGCCCTGCCGAGGGGATGCGGAAAAGCTCTGTGGAAGAGGTTTGCTTGGTGCAGGATTCGAAGCCTGAGAAGGGTTCTGGCAGCCTGAAAGGAGAAGGTAGAAAATCCCAGAAAAAGAGTGTATCAGTGAAAACACAGACGCGAGAAGCTGCAGTGCACTCTCAGGCACTGAGACAAGGGTGAGCGCTTCACAGGGAGGGCAGCTGCAGAGCCAAGACACACGGCTGCAGGCTGCACAGTTGTTATCGTAGGAAGGCTCTGGAATATGGATTTAACTGGCAGGAAATGCTGGGCCATCGACAGGTTCTGAGAAACGGCATTCTTCGGAGAGGCTTCTTGTGGGCCAGGCTTTGCCAGCTCCACAGGACTGTTCCTGCTGTCTCTGAGCTTCAAGTCCCCAGATAATACAGGCATCAGGACCAGGCTCCTGGGAGGATATTAAAGGTCCACCTACTCCGATCTGCCAGCTTGAGAAATGCTTCCTAGGGACAGCTAAGCTGACACTCAAGGATGTCAGGAAAGAGGTGGGCGAAGTTAGGAAAACAGGTCAGGGCAGACAGAGCAGAATGTGCACAGCTGTGTTGGTGGCAGAGAGCTTGGTGCATTTGGGAAGCTGAAGACAGCTTATTAAGGTTCAGGGTGAAACAATGGGAGAGAAGCAGGTAATGTGGCTGAGAGGGCGAGCATGGATCAGATCATGATGTGCAATTTAAGTCATAGCAAAGGTTTATGTTTCATTTCAGGAAGCATTGGTTTTTTTGTTTTGTTTTGTTTTTTTGACAGAGTTTCACTCTTGTCACCCAGGCTGGAGTGCAATGGCGCTGTCTCACCTTACTGCAACCTCTTCCTCCCAGGTTCAAGAGATTCTCCTGCCTCAGCCTCCCAAGTAGCTGGGATTACAGGTGCCTGCCACCATGCCCGGCTATTTTGTTGTTGTTGTTGTATTTTTACTAGAGACAGGGTTTTGCCATTTTGGCCAGGCTGCTCTTGAACTCCTGACTGCAGGTGATCCACCCACCTCGGCCTCCCAAAGTGTTGGGATTACAGGTGTGAGCCACCGCGCCCAGCCCAGCATTGATTTTAAGGAGGAAGATGACACAGTTTCAGCTCCTGCATTTCAGACATTGGCCATGATACGGAGCATGTGTCGGAGGGAGACAAGGCAGCGCAGTGGAATGGCTTCAATACAGGTGGAGTTCATAGCAATGGGTCTGGGCATGAGAAGTAAAAAACAATTAAATTAAAACCAGGTGCAAAGGGTCCAGACTTTGCAGTGGGATAAACAGCAGTGTTGTGGCCTGACTTAGGGGCCACAGCACAGGTATGTTTATCTGGGGGCATGTGATCTGTTTAGCTCTTGGCACACAGAGCTTGAAGTTTTTGAGACGTCCTAGGGGAGATTTCAGTGAGACATTCAGGGATGGATCTGTGGTAGCAACCCTGGCTTGAGATGTGCTAGCAAGTAGATGGGAGTTGGAAACAAGAAAGAAAGTAAAATAGCCCAACAAGTATGTAGACCATGAAATGGGTTCAGGATGCCTGTAAGGAACCAAGACTGGAGGAAGCGCTGTGGTCCTGGAAGCAGGAAGAACATGCAGTGAGCTGGGCAGACACAGGGGACCGGCGCTCCACCTGCGTGTCACCGTTCCTCCAGTGTGAGACATTGGAACATACGTCAACAAGCAGCAGAAACATTTCCCAGATGCCCTTGCAACTAAGGCCTGAAATCATAGTTAGCTTCTGCAGTTAGGTGGACATGGACAG
>NW_012102332.1:1016142-1017314 GCF_000951045.1 Mandrillus leucophaeus
CATGGACAGCTGGTGGATATGGACAGCTGGTGGGCATGGACAGCTGGTGGACAAGGACAGCTGGTGGGCATGGACAGCTGCAGGAAAGCAGAGGCCACCTTTCTCCTGCTGGTCCTGCTGGCATGAGCTGCAGGCCCTGGGAGTCGGGGTGGTTGTGACGGCTGGACTCAGCATTCCGGTGGGTTGTCACCAGCTCTGTACAAACAGAGGTGGGTGTGGAGGGCACAGTGTGACCACAGCAGCAGCCTCCCTGCCTCTGGATCCTGCTTTGTCGACATGCCTGTAAGCTCCGCATCTCAGCAGAAGCACTGACCTCTGCTTCTGTAGTTCATCCAGTGATTTCTATTATGCAACTAATTTCTTGGATTAAATTTTTTTTTTCTTCTTGAAATACCTAGACTTTCTGTTTTCTTACATGGAACTGGGACTGTTGAAAGGATTTAAGGAAGTAAGGAAGATAATATTTCAACAAGGGGGGCATGTCTCAGTATCACATGTTGCCAAGGTAAAATGTAAACGATGTCTACTGGACTTGGAGGTTGTTCTCTACAAAGAGGTTCCAGCAGCTGGGCACAGTGGCTCAAGCCTGTAATCCCAGCACTTCGGGAGGCTGACGTGGGTGAATCACCTGAGGTCAGGAGTTCGAGACCAGTCTGGCTGACATGGCGAAACCCTATCTCTACTAAAAATACAAAAATTAGCTGGGTATGGTGGCACGCGCCTGTAATCCCAGCTACTCAGGAGGCTTAGGCAGGAGAATCACTTGAACTTGGGAGGTGACTTGCAGTGAGCCGAGATTGTGCCACTGCACTCCAGCCTGGGCAACAAGAACAAAACTCTGTTTCAAAAAAAAAAAAGAGTTTTCAGGGGTGTGATGGGGCAGGCAACAGGGCTACCTAGACAGGTGAGTACCTCATGACAGGCTGGGGTTTGGTACTCCATCAGTGGTCCTTAAGTAATTATTTAACAACTATTAACAGATATTGTAAACTCCATTAGGCTCATAACTCATAGGTCAGCTGTCCCCTAGACCTGAGCTACTATAACAACTTACCTTAGACTGAATGACTAACAAGCAACAGAAATTTATTACTCACAGTTCTGGAGCTTGGGAGTCCTAGATGAAAGTGCCAGCAGATTCAGTGTCTGGTGAGGGCATCATAGACGGTGCC